>NC_081570.1:27058298-27143208 GCF_022355385.1 Mustela nigripes | reverse complement strand
AAGCAGGCTCCCCGCTGAGCAGAGAGCCCGACGCGGGACTCGATCCCAGGACCCTGAGATCATGACCTGAGCCGAAGGCAGCAGCTCAACCCACTGAGCCACCAGGCGCCCTCATACTGTTTTGATTACTGCAGCTTTGTAATGTAGTTTGAAATCAGGGAACATGATGTGTCTAGTTTTGTTCTTCTTTCTCAAGACTGCTTTGGCTATTTGTGGTCTTTTGTGGTTTGATACAAATTTTTGAATTCTTTGCTCTATTTCTGTGGAAAATGCTATTGGAGTTTTGACAGGGATTATTCTGAACCTACAGATTGCTTAAGGCAGTATGGACATTTTTACGATATTAATTTTTCCAATCCATGAGCACTTTCCATTAATTTGTGTTGTCTTCAGTTTCTTTTATCAATGTCTTATAGTTTTAAGTATACACGTGCTTTATCTCTTTAGTTAGATTTATTCCTAGGTATTTTGTTCTTTTTGATTCAGTTGAAGATGAGACTGGTTTCTTAATTTCTCTTTCTGATAGACCATTACTTAGTATACAAAAATACAGCAACTTTTTGTATATTGATTTTATATCCTGCAACTTTACTGAATTCATTTATAAGATTTGATAGTTTTTTGGTGGAATCTTCCAGGTTTTCTACGTATGTCACCTGTAAATAGTGACATCTTTACCTCTTCCTTTCAGATTAGGATGCCTTTAATTTCTTCTTGCCTAATTGTTCTGTTTCAATTGTTCTAATTGTACTATCTTGAAAGTGGCAAGGGTTAGCGTCCTTGTCTTGTTCCTGACCTTATTTTCAGCTTTTTACTGTTGAATATGAATATGTATTCATGAATATGAATATGTTGGCTATGGCCTTTTCATGTATTGCCTTTATTATGTTGAGGTATGTTCGGCTGCCTTATTTTAAAAATGAGATAAAACTATACATTCCAGGGTGCCTGGGTGGCTCATCGGGTTAAGCCGCTGCCTTCGGCTCAGGTCATGATCCCAGGGTCCTGGGATCGAGCCCTGCATCGGGCTCTCTGCTCAGCAGGGAGCCTGCTTCCCCCCACCCTCTCTGCCTGCCTCTCTGCCTGCTTATGATCTCTCTGTCAAATAAATAAATAAAATCTTAAAAAAAAAAACCAAAACTATTCATTCCAGATGTGCGTGGCTTTAAGTTATAAAAGAAAAACTACTAGTTCTTTAACACATACTAAGAAGCATCCACAACATGTCACACAGTACACTAAGTGCATTTCCCTGCGTTAAGCACCTAGTATGCGAAGGGAGGTAAAAACAGGAAACAGTATACAGAATTTTTTCCCCTTCATATCAATTTCAGTAGACTTACCAAATCAAAGGGTAGGAATAAAAATGTGTTCCTGACTCTTGATATTTACTGCCAAACTAGCAAGTGAACACATCATTATCACAGATCTCTCTTTTACCCTCTCTAGCATTAGGTATTACAATTTTAAAATACCTTTTATGTGTTAAAAATAGCTTCTTGCTATTTTATTTACAAGTAATTACTATCAAAACTGGCTTAAAAATAGTATTTTACTCTTCCTATATACCCCATTCTCTTATGAAACTCACTGCCCCTCTTAGATACTTTTTTTTAAAAATTGAAAACATAGGGGCACTTGGCTAGCTCAGAGGAGCATATCGCTCTTGATCTCAGGGTCATGAGTGTGAGCCCCATGCTGAGTGTAGAGATTGCTTAAATAAAACTTCTTTAAAAGAAAATAAAAAACCTAAAAGGTCATTTATCTACTTTAAATATTTATTGAACAATTACTTTCAAATTTTTATAGACACATGTAATAAGTCACAGTTATTTAAGTAGTTCCTAATATATTAGGGGACATATTGGGGGGGGATATTCCACCTTAATATATAAGGAAATTTAATATTAACAATAGATACCTTTATTGTTAAATATTTTTTTTAGAGATTTATTTTATTTATTTTAGGGAGAGAGAGCACATGCACATGAATGGGAGGTACAGAGGGAAAGGGAAAGAATCTCAAGCACACTCCCTACTGAGCATGAGCCCCAGGTAGGGCTCAATCCCATGACCCTGAGATCATAACCTGACCCAAAATCAAGAGTCTGGCACTTAAATGACTGAGCCACCCAGGCACCCCTACCTTTATTACTAAATATTTGATATATTTTACGTGATTTCTGGCAACTACACTATATTATATTGAGGAAACTGAGGCATAGGGAGATTAAAAACCACTATCACAGAAGTAGCAAAGCCAGGATTTGCAAATAGTCTGATTCAGAGCCTACATTTTTAACCATTACACTATATAAATTACCATTACACTATACCATTATACCATAGGCTATTACAAACTAACACTGGCTGAAAGTCTATCATTCATTATTAAGTCATTCATCCACTGAATCATTAATTTGTTCAACGAATCATTGCCTCCAACTATCAAGCACTGTTCGGGCTCAGGTGAGCAATAATTTTAATAGTATTAATGAAGAGCTAGTCCTCAGGAAGCATTTATGGGAGGGCTGGATAGGCAGACTATACTGCACTTCTTTTTGCCAATCACGTAGTAGTTAAGTGCTATAAGAAAAATAAAACACATTAAGGGGATAGGGGCACCTAGGTGGGTCAGTCACTTAAGCATCTGACGACTCTTGATTCCACTCAGGTGATCTCAGGGTTGAGACAGAGCCCTGCATCAAGCTCTGGGCTGGACATGGAACCTACTTAAGATCCTCTCTCTCCCTCTGCCCTCACCCCGCCAAATAAATAAAATACAATATGTTAAGGGGATAGAAAGCGGGGTGGAACAGAAGAGGTAGTTAATCAATTTAGAGGAGTTTATCAAAGAAGGCCTCTTTGAAAGGGTGACAAGTCGGCAGAAAGCAGAGGAAGTGAGAAAAAGAGTCATGTGGACATCTGGAAGAATATTCCAGGCAGAGGAAAAATTAAATATAAAGGAAAAAGCAGAAGCCTGCTTGGTCAACTGCAAAGAAATCACTACGCCTGAAGCACAGTGAACAAGAAGAGAATAAGAGATGAGGTCAGAGAGATGATGGGAGATCAGATCATACAGTATTTGAAAACCATGATGAGGTCTTTGGATCATATTCTGAGATATAAGAAACCAACAAAGGGTCAAGAAGCATTTGCTCTGACTTAAATTTTTTTTTAAACAATCACTCTGGCTGCTGTATGAAAAACTGTATGTAAAGGTACAAACAGAGAGACCAGTTAGTAGGCTAGTTTGACTGTCCAAGCAAAGGATAATTCTGGCTAGGGTGGGGTGGTAGCAGTTGGGGGAAAAAATGTTGATGTGGAAAATATTTACACGGTAAACCTGATGGAAACTGCTAATGGATTAGGTGGGTGAATTGAGAGAAAAGAGCTCTCAAGGGTTGTTTTGGGTTTTGTTTTGTTTTTCCCGGTCTAAGCAACTAAAAGAATGGAAGTGTCATTTACTGAGTCAGAAAAGACTCAGTGATTGGGAGGGCACCTGGGTGGCTCAGTCAGTTAAGTGTCTGCCTTCACCTCAAGTTATGATCCCAGTGTGCTGGGATGGAGCCCCATATCAGGCTCCCTGCTAAACAGGGAGTCTGTTTCTTCTCTCTCTCCCTCTGCCCCTCCCCCAGCTTGTGCTCTCTCTCTCTCTCTCTCATGCACCTGCTCTCCCTCTCTCAAATAACTAAATAAAATCTGAAAAAGAGAAAGAAAGAAAGACTCAGTGACTGGAGCAAATTCAGAGAGGAAATCAAGAAAATTTTTAGGACATGCTAAGTCTGATGCGTCTATACAATGAGGTGTCTAGTAAGCAGTTAGATGGGTATAAAGTTCAAGGGAGAGGTCCAGGCTAGAGACATGAATGTCCTCGGCATATTAATGGTATTTGAAACTACTGGACTAGAGACTACCCAGACTGCAGTAGGATACAGAAGAACCCTAAGCCCTGGAATACTCCCAATGTTTAGAGATTGGGGAAATGAAGAGGGCGTAGAAGGAGGCAGAAAAGCAGTATCCAGTAAGGTTGAGGAAAACCTGGAGAGAGTGCTACCCAGAAAGAAATGGAAAAATTGAGTGTTTTAGGGCACCTGGGTAGTGCAGTTGGTTAAGTATGCAAATCTTGGTTTCAATTCAGGCTGTGATCTCAAGGTTATGAGATTGAGCCCTGTGTCGGCTACATACTCAGTGCAGAGTCTGCTTGAGATTCTTTCTCCCTCTCTCTCTGCCCCTTCTGCTTAGGCTTTCTCTCTCTCTCTAAAAATTAAAATAAATATTTTTAAAAAGTGTTTCAATAAGTAAGCAACTTAATCAAATGAAGACAAATAAAATGAAAATTTGGGAATTGACGACTGGGTTTAGCAAACTCTGTGTTGACCTTGATAAGAGCAATTTTAGCAAAGTGAGGAAACCAAAACTTCACTGGAGTAAGTTCAAAAAGAATGCCCTGAACATGATCAAGACTTTAGGTCCTAGTGATTAACAGAAAATTGAAAGGAACATGTTAAATTATACAATGTAGATGGAACAGCAAAATCCAGACTGTGATAACTCTAAAAGGACAAACAATCCATAAATAACATGGTGGGGGAAAGGACAGAAAACTTACCAATTAAAAGACACTTGAAAGATATATCAATTACGAATGGATAAAAAAGAGGTGGTATGTGTACACACACACCATTGCAGTGGAGTATTACTCAGACATAAAAAAGAAAGAACTCTAACATTTGCAACAACAACATGGTAGGATCTAGAGAGTATAATGCTATGTGAAACAGGTTAGTTAAAGACAAATGCCGTATTTCACACATACGTGGAATTGAAGAAACATAAAAGAAAAAAAAAAAGAGACCAAAAACCCAGACTACCAAATATAGGAAACAAACTAGTGGTTATTAGACAGGAAGGGGGTGAGGGATGGGTGAAACAGGTGAAGGGGATTAGGAGTACACTTATCATGATGAGCACTGAGTAATGTATAGAATTGCTGAATCACTATAATGTACACATGAAACAAATATAACACTATGTATTATTTATACTGGAATTTAAAAAAGACAATCAATCACAATCAGTGAAACATATTTGGATCCAAACTCAAAAATGAAAAAATAAATAAAAGGCAAATGAAAACAAAAGTATAGCTGAGACAAGCAGGAATTTTAACACTGACTAGATATTTGATATATATTATTATTATTTTGCTGTGATAATGGTACTATGGTTTATTTAAAAAGCCTGTATCTTCTGTAAATAGTAGATATTTATGAATGAAATAGTATTATGAGTAGAATATACTTCAAAAAATACAAAGGATGGGAAATCTTCAGACACAACTGGATGTGGGTTGATGATTATTGGGTTTGGGTGATGGGTATATGGTAATTTATTACATAATTCTACCTATTTGTATACATCCTCAATTCTCTATAAAATAAGTCTTAAAAAATAGGAAGAAAAGATTTGCCATTTCCTTTGCATATACTTAAAAACTCTTTTTACCATCCCATTGTACAAACAAGGAAATTAAGGTTAAGGAATATTAAATGCACCACCCAAAGTCACAGTTAATTTTTTTTAATTCCTTTTTTTTTTTTAAGATTTTATTTATTTATTTGACAGAGAGAGAGAGATCACAAGTAGGCAGAGATGCAGGCAAAAAGAGATGGGGGAAGCAGGCTCCCTGCTGCGCAGAGAGCCCAATGCGGTGCTCAATCCCAGGATCATGACCCGAGCTGAAGGCGGAGCCTTTAACCCACTGAGACACCCAGGCGCCCCACAGTTAACTTTTTTAACAGACTTTAAAAAAATATATTTGCATTGGGGCGCCTGGGTGGCTCAGGGGGTTAAAGCCTCTGCCTTTGGCTCAGGTCATGATCCCAGTGTCCTGGGATCAAGCCCCTTGTTGGGCTCTCTGCTCAGCGGGGAGCCTGCTTCCACCTCTCTCTCTGCCTGCCTCTCTGCCTAGTTGTGATCTCTGTCTGTCAAATAAATAAATAAAATCTTTAAAAATATATATATATGTATATATATATATATATATTTGCACTTATTTAAGAGAGACAGAGAGAGAGAGTGCACATGTGTATATACAACCAGGGGAAGGAGCAGAGGGGGGGCGAGAGAAGAGAATCTTTGAGGCTACCTCTGCACTGAGCACAGAGCCTGACATGGGGCTTGACCTCACGACCCAAGCCAAAACCAAGAGTCTGACGCCCAACTAACTGAGACATCCAGGCACCCCTAGACTTTATTTTTTAAAGCAATTTTAGGTTCACAGCAAAATCAAGCAGATGGTAGATTGTCTATATGCCTCCTGCCCACACATACCCATAGCCTCCCAATCAATATCCCCACACCACAGTGGTAGATTTGTTACAATCACTGAATCTACAGTGACACATCATTATCAAGTCAGTTAATTTAAGAGCCAGGATTTGTCTCTAAAATCAATGCTTTGTATACTACATCACACTGCCAATCTTTCCCCCCATTATTTTGCTGGGTGCTATTTATACAAAATGGCAAAAAAACCAAAAACTTTCATGAATAAGCAATGTAACTACTACTACTACTGTTATTATAAACTACTGTTATTATAAAATCATCAAGTATCCAAAAAATATTTTAATGTAAATTAATGAATACAACAAATTATACACCCAGTGAAACACTTTTCAGTTATTTAACAAATACCTATATTGCCCACTGGATCTGAAGATGTAATTACACAGAAATACAAAGCACTATCTGGAAACTCCACTTCAAATGTTTCTTTCAGTAGCTATAGGAAGTATGGGCTAATATCAACTAACCAACATTAAACTTCAAATATAAAACAATACATATTCAAAGGGTATCTGTGTATATGTTGTTCACTGACCTAACAGTCTAACATGTACTAGTTTTTGGGTTTTTTTTTTTTTAACATGTACTAGTTTTGAGTCCAAAGCTAAATAACAGCCTGCAGCAAATGTGAATGATGAAAAGCAGTGAATAAATCAACTACAGCTTATACTATAGCCTATTATGAAAATAACGGATTTTCACTGGGAACTTCTGCTTCAATATTCATGGAATGCATCTCAATTCCACTTCTAGGAATTTATCCTAAAGCAATCACTGGACCACTATACAAACGTACATACTAGGATACTTACAAAAGTTTTATTTATTTATTTACTCATTTATTTTTAAAAAGATTTTATTTATTTGACAGAGAGAGCTCACAAGTAGGCAGAGAGGTTGGGCAGAGAGAGAGAGGGGGAAGCAGGTTTCTTGCTGAGCAGAGAGCCGGATGGGGGCTCCATCCCAGGACCCTGGGATCATGACCTGAGCCAAAGGCAGAGGCTTTAACCCACTGAGCCACCCAGGTCTCCCCAGAGTTTTATTTATAATGAAAAGCAAAAAAGAAAGAAGCCTAAACTACCATCAATTAGATTGGTTAAATACGTACTGAGTAAAGATTATCATACTGCTGTAAAAATGTAAGCATTATTTTTTTTTTTTAAAGATTTTATTTATTTATTTGACAGACAGAGATCACAAGTAGGCAGAGAGGCAGGCAGAGAAAGAGAGGAGGAAGCAGGCTCCCCGCAGAGCAGAGAGCCCGATGCGGGGCTCGATCCCAGGACCCTGGGATCATGACCTGAGCCGAAGGCAGATGCTTAACCCACTGAGCCACCCAGGCGCCCCAAAATGTAAGCATTATTATGGAAAAAATATCTAAGATACATTACTGAGTATAAAATACAAGTTAAAAAAATTAATATGATGGATGGATGTCTGGGAAGATATACAAGAAAAAATTAGCAATTGTTTTATCCAGATGATGGGATATTATTATTATTTTTTTTTGAAGATTTATTCATTTGAGAGAGAAAGAGCACAAAGGGAAGGGCAGAGGGAGAGAAAGTCACAAGCAGGCTCCACTGAGCAAGGAGCCCACTGCGGGGTACCATCTCTCACAATCTTGAAATCATGACCCGAGCTGAATCCAAGAGTCAGAGGCTCAACCCACTGTGCCTCCCAGGTGCCCCTTCACTTTCTATTTTAGACTTTCCTATACTGTTTGCATTTTAAAAATAAACAAGTATTTTTATACCCAAGAAAAAATTTGATATGTTTTGGAAAAATATATTGGGTTGGTGTCAAAATTTGACATAATAAAATGCCTGTTTACTACATAAACCCACAAGGCTAAGCATTAAACATTAGCATGAGATTTTAGTAACCTCCCACCTAGTTCTACCTATTCACTCAATGAATCTGTACAAACAGGGCACATATTACCATATTACATTTATTTTTTGATTAATTTATTTGAGAGAGTGAGAGAGAGCATGAGAGGGGATAAGGTCAGAGGGAGAACCATACCACCTGCAGAGCTGGGAGCCCATGTGGGACTCCATCCTAGGACTCGGGGATCACTACCCAAGCCTAAGGCAGTCGCTTAGCCAACTGAGCCTCACCGGCGCCCCTACCATATTACATTTAGTATTTCACTATAGCTAAATAATCACTTCTAGAAATTCAGCCTGCTAAGGGTAAAATTTCTCAGATGGCAGTACTGAGGAACAATTGCTAAAAAGGCATTTTGCCCCTTGAAAACAAGACAGCACATTACCCAAGTAGGTCCTGCACTATGGAAATGCCTTGAGATTATTTCATAATTAAAGGCTGGGTAGCTTCTGAAAAACAGTGATCAGCCAAGCAAAAATTTTAGAAAATTTTTGAGTAACTTTAGAGGAATGCCACTCTTATGTTAAATATATAGATAGAAATCAAGTCTTAATTTAGAAACCAGAAGTTTCTTTTAAAAAAAGAAAAAATTACTTCATTGCTAAAGTATAACCCATTTTTCAATCTATTCTTTAAACTTTTTTAAAAATTCAGATACACTAATGAACTTCTTTTGTCAGATGATTTAGAAATCCGTTAAAATATCAAGTATTGGTAATCACTTAAAAATAGTACTATGTATATAAGCCAACAACTGAGAACATTTTCTTGCAAAATTTCTTCCACAAATGAAAAACATAAAAATATCCCATATTTATATTCTATAGATACCTTCTGATTTCTTGAGAACTTGACAACTTAGAAACAATATAGGAAAAAAACTGGCTGATGTCAAAATAAAGAATTCTTCCAAATTATTTCACTATTATTTCAGAATAATGTAAATAAATTTTATTGTAATCAAAGGACAAAAAGCCCACATTAAGAGAAAACATCAGTTGTATGACATGGTTTTGCTAAATCTCAATAGTCTTTTTTTTTTTTTTTTTAAAGCAATGGGTAGCCAAAGAAAGTTATTAATATTAACACAGATAATGGCAGAAAACTACAGAAACTCCAAATACAGAAAGGCTGTTCATGTATCTTAACAGCATTACCATTATGGTTGAAAAACCACACAATATTCTTTCTCACATCTGTTTTGTTAATGAGCCAAGAATGGGGGTCTGTTGGGTATCCTAGACAACTGAATTAGAAGTAGGAATGTCTGGTGAGTGCTGTTTATCCCAACAAACTGAGACTACATAGGTTTAGAAGGATATTATTCTAAAATAAACGATATTTTTAGTTTTATCTTCCCCCAAAATGAACTATCACCTTACCTTATTCTCCCATCTATCAAAAAGAAACCTTGTAAATTATTTTAGATCCCAATTTTAAGTATTATAAGAGAAAATGTTTTGTTAGATTAACAAAATATTTACTTCATCTTTCAGACAGACCCTCAGATATCTGAAGACTATAAGAACCTGTGTGAAAAAAGATGGCTATAAAATGAAAAAAGCAGTCTTCAACCAGAATACAATAGTTTATGACAGCAAGAATTCTAAACTATAGTTTTTCCATATACAACAGAGAACTCTTCCAGGAAATGTCCCCTTTACAGGGCCCCAGGCCTCTTCGCATGCTATCAGCCCTCACTTATAGAAAGAACCAAACAAACACAGTATTCCCACTGGAAAACATAAATGAATATAAGCTAAATCTAAATTCACAACTTAGTACATAAAATTCTCCAAAAGAGCAAAAGGGAGCAGCATCTTGAAATAATTTCATTTATTCTAACAGCTTTCCTAAATTACTTAATTCCTTAATTTTTAAAAAATAGATATTTGTTTGAAATCTGGCTTAGAGATTTAAAGAGTGATCAGGGTAATGGAATCATGGATAAAGTTTAAAAGTTTCCATCAATGTTAATCAAATTACATTTGAGAGCTACCTACATATTCTTTTTCTCCTTTAAGTCTTTGTTTAGAACAACAAAGTTGTTTCTTGCCTCCTTTTCAATTTTCCCTCAGGAGAAAAAAAATAATTAATCCAATTCTAAAACAAAAATCAAAATAATTTTGCATATTTTTAAGACCCACTGCCGGTCAAGAGCAGCAAATAGTAGAGAAAAAGTAATGATGGCCACTTAAGAACAGTACAAGTTAAAATTTTAGTGGCAACCAAGCAGAAAAACCTTTTGCATGTTCAAAATTCATGCCCTCCAGACAGAGCAGCATTTTGACAATTTTTCTTCAAGACAAAAATCTAAAAGCAAGAAAATATACCCCAAAGTGATTAAAAAAGATTATTTTTTAAAAGATTTTATTTATTTATTTGATAGAGACACAGCAAGAGAGGGAACACAAGCAGACGCAGTAGGAGAGGGGGAATCAAGCCTCCCGCCAAGCAGGGAACCCCAAGCGGGGCTTGATCCCAGGACTCTGGGATCATGACCTGAGCTAAAGGCAGACGCTTAAACACTGAGCCACTCAGGCACCCCATAATGATTACTTTAAATACTAAACTGAGACCCTAATGGCATTATATATTTTAGTATTTTGAATCCACAACTTTTACTCATATTCAAACCTAGTTTCCATACACATAACTTTTGTTCTTTGGAATTTATTCTCAAATGATTTTTCCAGATTATTTATTATTATTAATATTATTATTTTTAAGTAAGTTCCATGTGTGGTGCCCAATGTGGGGCTTGAACTCATGACCCTGAGACTAACACCTGAGCTGAGAGCAAGACTTAGACACTTGGGAGTGAGCCACCCAGGCGACCCTTGATTTTATTATTAGAAAAATGCAGAGCCTTAAAATCACTTTGCAGATCCAAACATGAACCTAAAAGTATCACTAAGAGGGCACCTGGGTGGCTCAGTAGGTTAATCCTCTGCCTTTGGCTCAGGTCATGGTCTCAGGGTCCTAGGATGGAGCCCCACATTGGGCTCTCTGCTCAGCAGGAAGCTTGCTTCCCCCTCTCTCTCTGGCCTGCCTCTCTGCCTACTTGTGATCTCTCTCTGTCAAATAAGTGAGTAAAATCTTAAAAAAAAAAAAAAAAGTATCACTAAGAAACATGGTCTATTCACTCCTGCAAAACTGTATACAACTACCCAAACATATCAAATCACTTTGCATATCATTAAAGTAACAGTAAACGTTTTTCTTCCATTGGTAGGTGATGACAATTTCTTCTGCCCTCAACAATAGTCTGACTTCACCTAAAAATACATACTAGAGTAGTAAGGTTCTAAAACATTACTACTCAGGAGAACTTGATATCTTGATGAAAATTTCTGCTGCTTCTATTCACACTTATTTAGAATTAAAATACACTTTCAGTCCAAATATAACTAAACTATTAAAAAAAATAGGGTTTCATCAGAAGTTCTCCCAACTGGGGCACCGGGTGGCTCAGTTGATTAAGTGTCTGCCTTTGGCTCCAGTCAAGATCCCAGGGTCCTGGGTTCAAGTCCCATGTTGGGCTCCCTACTTGGCAGGGAGCCTGCTTTTCCCTCTCCCACTCCCCCTGCTTGTTTTCCCTCTTTCACTGTGTCTCTGTCAAATAAATAAATAAATAAAATCTTAAACAACAACAACAACAACAAAAAAAAAACTGTGCCAGCTTCTCTGGTTAAATCAAAGTTCACAAAGTTCTAAATCAGTACAATGTACAAGACACCTTAAAAAATAACTTAAAATATTACATGCAAAAAAAAGACATAATAACTTTTAGTGAGGAATGATTCACCAAGAAACAATTATATGGCATTTGTATTCTAACTCCAAGTCCTCCAATATAAATAAAGTTTTCTATGTATCTTCCTAACAACTAAAATTTAAAATATCCTTTCATAAGGTAATACCTAAGAATCTCCACACACACACACATAAACCTTAGAACAAAATTGGTGCAAAGATCCAACACTGACTCAACAAACTAACAGAGAACACTTATGTCTAAAAAAATGTTTTTAGGAAATCTTCACACCCAAGGTGGGGCTCAAACTCACAAATGAAATCAAGTGTCCTGGGCTCTATGGACTGAGACATCAAGGTGCACCCATGTCTAAAATATTTTAAACCAAAGTATGTACCTGACAAATTCCCTTTTTAGTTTTATTTTTAAGTAATCTCCACATCCAGTGTGGGGCTTGAACTCAAAACCCTGAGAGCAACAGTCTCACTCTCCACTGAGCCAAGCAGGTGCCCTGATATCTGTCAAATTCTTCACTTAAAACTCAGTTGCATGTTTTGCCCAAATATGCTTTCAATTTCATATGCAGCGTAACAACTGTATGTAAGCCTAAGGAAGAATGAAAATTCTGTTTTTGATGATGACAATTTTGAGCCATATTATACTTTATCTTCATTATTACATTACAGTTAATCATGTATAAACTACACTGAAGAGCAAACTTTGAATTTCAAGATATCTAAGCATGTGGTTGATATTATCTCATTCTACCTCCCCAGATATGAAAATAGTTAAATGGGTATATATTTCAGCAATGGCATAAGCAAAAACAAGATGTAAAACTTATCTATAGCTCAAGAATTCACAGAAGCATTTACTGAATCATACTTGGGTAGTTGGACCAGTGGGCTAGGTGACTGGATTTCAGAAATATTTTCTAAGACGTTGTCCACACACTGGGGCATAATTGCATACAAAAAGCCCAAAAGAGAAAAAGACTAAAAAAAACTTGAAAACCCTCAAAACTATCTTTAAAACTCAGGGTGATTAATACATTTTTTAACTTTCATGTTTTCTTTTGCAGGCTTGACACCAGGACAGTTACATAAAAGTCATCTATAGCCCTAGACCATCATATTCTAAACAGTATGATACAAAATTAAAAAACAAAGGCAGGGCAGTTTCAGAAATATATAAATCAATGATAAACAAATGAAAGCCTAAAACTTCACAATTAATAGATTTTTTAAAAATATGAAGATTAAAAAAAATGAAGCATACAAAAAAGAATCAGGAAAAAGAATCAGAGAAAATTTCACATACTAAAAGTTGCAATAATCACCTCTCCCCATCCTACCTCTACAAATTTGTTCTTGTCAGCATTTCCTGACATTTATACTTTTTAAATTTTTTTTAAGATTTCATTTATTTGACAGAAAGACAAGGAGAGAGGGAACACTAGCAGGGAGAGTGGGAGAGGAAGAAGCAGACTCCCCGCTGAGCAGGGTGCCTGATGCTGGTCTTGTTCCCAGGACCCTGGGATCATGACCTGAGCCAAAGGCAGATGCTTAACGACTGAGCCACTGAGGCAATCGACAATTATACTTCTTAACCTAATCAACAGATCCTTTATTATCGTTAGGTCACTGGTTTCCTTTATTATTTAAGTTTTTCTTAAATTCAAGTACCTCCCAAACTGGCAAAAATAGATGTGAAATTCAAGAATTTGTGATCCTATCAGTAACAAGCCATCCCCCACCCCCAATGTTTTGAAAATTAACTTATAAACGTGTTACCATCTGGATGAAGCACACACCATCAAACTTAACATATTAAGTATGACCCTTTGGAAAGCAAACCATTATGTAACACCTACTTTATGTCTCTCTATCAATTACTTCAGAATCATAAAGAATGGTAATTCTTTTTCAAGTTAAGCACTGCCCATGTTGCAATTTTTCTCAAGACTGCCGTTTTCCGAAGGAGAGAAAGCAGTTTTTTTTTAAATCCCCAATTTCCAAGAATATAATAACCGCTTCTCTAGGGTATAGGGAATGAAAAAAATATATATTGTCAGCAATCTTAAGATCCACCTCCTCACGTAAGCAGTAATTCGGACCAATATGACATTTTCGAAATCCTAGGCAACTATATACAATACTGCCGCAAACATCAGAAGAGAACTCGGAGATGGAGGAAATGCCATCTTGCATTTGACGTTGCGCTTACACCTATCTCAAACTTAATTCTCACCGTTATCTTCATGTCGCTTCACAACTACCTTAAGAGGTAAGAGAGCCG
Source organism: Mustela nigripes (assembly GCF_022355385.1). NCBI lineage: Eukaryota > Metazoa > Chordata > Mammalia > Carnivora > Mustelidae > Mustela > Mustela nigripes. The sequence continues at coordinate 27,128,906 of NC_081570.1, read as the reverse complement.
ACCGCCCAGCGCCTCCTTGGGACACACAACCCGGTTAAAGGACGCGCACACCGTTACACCTTCAATCGGAATAACAAAACAGACGACAAACCCTTCTAGACTCGAGAAAATAGAGTAATATCGTCTGGAGAACCCCAAACTTCAATCCTTTAAGCACTGTCCCCTCCCCACAGTTTTGCCTACTCAGTGGCCCCGGGGAACTGCGGCGGGGCTGCGGGGAGGCGGAGGAGGGACGGGCGGGGGGCGGGAGGAGGAGCCGCCCGGACCGCGCTCAACTCGCGCACCTGGGTTGGGGCGGAGGGAGAGACGATGCTCTGGGGCACCCCCCCCCCACGCCGGGCCAAGCACCTCGGACTTGCTCACCTGCGGAGCCGATTTCCATTCATGGAGCTGGGGGGAGTGCTTCGAACGAGAAGAGCGCCCACCTCTGGGGGCAAGGAGGCAGCGCAGGGGGCGACGCGGCGCGACAGGCACCCTCACTCGGCCCCAAGACGAGGTGGCGATGGCTTCTCCTCAGCAACCGCACTCCGAAAGATCCCGTCGGGAAGAGCCGCCGTGGGGAGGGAGCACGCGACTATGCGAGAGGAAGGGGAAGCGTGAGACGAGAAAGAGCCCGTGCGGAACTTAGCGTCGCCGCGACCGCTTACGCTCCCACTGCCCCTCCACGACTGCGGCGCTGCCGCCGACCTCCCCGGGGGCCGCCCCCGGAAGCCCGCTGGCGTCAGTTCCGCTGCCCGGGCTCGCCAGACGTCCAGGCCTCGCCTCTCCGCTCCTCCGCCCCAAGCCCAGTGGGCGCGACGTCGGTGCGGGCGCAGCCGGCGCGGAAGACGCGGGGGAGGTGCCGGGGAGCGGAGCCTGGGCGGAGCCTGGGGCACGCGCGGTGGGCGGGCCCTCCCACCGTCTGCCGCAGGGCCGTGCCAGCCGGAGACAACCCGGAGGAGCTGGACTCAGCACCATCCCACCGTGGGGCGGTGCCTGCCGGAGGCGACGTCGCAGAGGGCGGTGCAGCTTACCTGGGGAGGAGCGTGCGTGGAGCGTGGCGGGTCCGTGGTGCAAGGCTGGGACCCGCAGCGGAGTGACGGGGACGAGCACGTCTGGGGAAGAGCCACCCTCCTTACGGAGCCCTCCCGCCCCGCCCAGGTTGGGCGGCACCTCGCGCCACCTCCTCTGTAAGCGGTCAAATGACCACCGCAATTGATCACTCCAAGTCTGTTGCTTTGACAACCGTGGGCGGGTGCGAGGGTTGTACAATTTAGCTTGGGGAAGAGTATTAAGAAACGAGCCATTAGACGCGCCCGGTGGTTCAGTGGGTTAAGCCTCTGCCTTTGGTCACGATCTCAGGGTTCCGAAATAGAGACCCACCTGGGGCTCTCTGCTCAGCAGGGAGTCTGCATCCCCCCCCCCCCCCCCCCCCCCCCCCCCCTGATTTCTCTCCCCCCAAAAAAATAAAAAAAAAAAAAAAAAAAAAGAAAAGAAAAAGAAACGAGACATTACACAAACTTCACTTCGGGTAATTTCCTTGTTTAAAACGCTTTAATAGCGTGTCACACTGAGATCAAACTCTTTGCAGAGCCAAAACGCACCGCGTAAACGGACCCTTCATTTCTCAAGCAAGACTTTCCCTATCACTATACTACAGCTATATTAGTCTGCTTCTAATTCCCACTACCGCCAAAACGCATTCCTTTCCGACTTGGCTCCCCTCTGCTCTTGGTTCTCTTGGCAAGGAACAGAACCTCTCCTTTCCCTCCATTCTCACCCTCTCTTCTTCCCTCCCCTGTCCACTTCTTTCTGTATCTCAGCCTGATTTATCTGAGAGGTCTTTTCCGGACTACTTATCTACGGTGGAGGCCCGTTTTTCTGTTACAGCATTCCCCTAATAATCCTCCCCATCTGTAATTTGTTTCACTTAAACAAGTTTGTGTGCCCCCTCCTGCACTAGCTTGTAAATTTTATAAGCTTACCATGGCCAGCACACTCACTAGGAAATAGCAGGTCCTTAATATGTCGCTTTAATGAAAAAGTGATACTATTCAGACTGAAGATTCATGATTTTTGCCCAAGTCCCTAAATATCAGTAACGTTATTCAAACTTTTAAAAAATCAAAGTATTTCATTTTTTAAAGTTTGGGATAAAAAGAAAATGTATCCTATCTTCAGTTCCCCCCAATCATTGTGGGGCTTTCGATCAGTCACTTGAGCCTCTTATCTGAGAAATGGAGAGACTAACATCTTACATAACTGTTGTTAAGTTAGGGAATGTACATAAACCAGAACCCTCTGTAACTAAATGTTAGTGAATAAAGCTTACTATCATTAACATTTTAAAACACTTATTAGATGCACCTACCTTACAGTAAACGTTTCATAAATGGATGGAATTCAAACTGTCATCTGCCTGATTTTTTGCCTCACTTCTTCCCAACATTAACCCTTTAAGAACATCAATTTCAAAATATTAAATGTCACAGGATGAAACACTATCCTAAAAGTTATTTTCAATACGTAGATATACGGAATCCAAGTCAGTAGCAGCATCCCGACAGGGTAAAATCAATCACACCCTCAAACTCCCATTCTGGAACTGATTGCCTAAGTGATTGCTGCCTTGCCCTCTCCCAGAATAGTCATTGTGATGGCGATGAACCCTTGGGGTAGGCTGTATTCTTCTCTGTTGACCTTGACTAAGCAGGATTTTGATCTCCCAATTCAGTATGATTTAGTATCAACCATGCCTTCCCATCTACCTCTGCTATTCAGGGACCCCACCACCTCTTCAGAGTGAGCCCATGTAAAAGGTACGTTAATTGTAGAATATCAAAAAGTGGGAAGGCAAGAGGTCCAGTTATTCTATCAAAAGCAAATTGTATGAGGCTCTCCCCCAACCACATGCACACCCTATTTTTGGATAACCTCATTCCCAAACAAGTTGGTTCTTAATGCCATAGAACATGGTCTTTATCTTGTCATAGCCCCAATGCCTAGAACAGTGCCAGTGCCTGTGACATTGAAACATTCCCTGATTTGTGGGATGAATGGATGAGTAAGTGGGCTCTCAAGAATGGGGCTCAGGAAGCAGGCTAAAACTCTGCCCTCATCCTTTGTGGCACTGGTTGCTTTCAGAAGGGAGAACTATAAAATAGCACAGACATCTGAGGGACAAGGAAATCAGTGGCCTCTGAAAGTTGCATTCTTAGGCTTCCTGAGCTAGAGAAACACCACCACTGGATGATGACAGCAACTGGATAGAATCCTCTCTTTTATGTGGGCTGAAGTTACTCAATTTGACTCGAATTCAAATCTCTTCTCTCAGACCATCAGGAGTTTTTACATAGCAGAAAGTTCTTTTGTATTGCAGCAGAACACAATATAAAACATACTGCCCATAGGGACAGAGCTTAGACTAAAGGCCCTCTGCTATTCGATGTGATTCCAAAAGGCACTCTAAACCTACATCTCTAAAAGTCAGAATACCCAAGTAGAGAAGACACTGCTGGATACCTACCCAGGAGCCCTCATCAGACCAGACTGATGAAGCAGGATAACTGCTCAGAGTGTAACTCCTAATTAATCTAAGCCACTCATGATGGATGATCTCATTTGCTTTGCCAATGACAGGAGTGAGAAGATGACCCATTTCTAGTAAGACAGGAGGCCAGATTTGCTGGGGCTTCCAAGGATTTCCTTACTTTAAAATGAAATGTAAGGAAAAATTAGTACCTTTTCTGTTACACATTATTCTGTCAGCACTTCCTTCCTGGAATTACAGTAGCCACTTTGGGACCCTGAGGCAAACTAACATGAGGATAAACCAACACAGAATAGCAGAGGAAAGTCACTGCAAGAACCTTTGTTGGTATTATCACTTTAATCACTGCATTAACAAACCTTGGAGCCATATTAAATAAAAAATTCTTTGTCATGTTACAGGTTTCTTATTTAAACCAATTTAATTGGTGGCTTGTTATGTGCAATTGAAAGTAACAGATAAACTACTTCAGGTGAATGCTGTGAGGATGCAATTAAATAACAGAGACTATACCTATTCATATACTTCAAAGTATCCAAGTTCCTCCTTGTCAGATCACTTCTCTTAACAAGCCATTGGTCTTTTCCAAAAACATGGCTGGGAACTCCCACTGTCTCTTTTAAGAGGGAAAGCTTGCCTTCAGAAGGTGGGGAAAATGAATGGAGGGCTCCCTAGAAAGGTCCTACAAGGCTTCATTGTCCAAATAAGACTTTGCCAAGAGGAGAGTGCTGAAGGTCCTGCAGTCTAGAACAAAGGGACAGTGTATTCCTGTAGGGTAAACCACAGAGTTCCAAAAACTCTGATATGATACCTGGGGGAAGGCAGCTGTGGCTCTTAAGTGGAGAACTTTTAAATGTATCCCAGGAAGTCCACTTTTCCAGTTTAAAGGATTGCTTCTGTCACACTCTGCAACATCTAAGCTTGCCAGGTTTCCTAAGCCTGTAGCCAGAGGAATAAATTGGCTTGAAAGCTAGAATCAAATAGGGGGGATCTATTTGCTACAATTCAATGCTACTTTCCATTTAAGCAGTAGACAGCAGTCTAGGGATGGCCCAGGCTCAGATCTTTAAAGTCTCCTCTTTGCACTATAACCCTTTCTTTTAGCCACCCTAACTGCCATGAGATTCTGGGGTTTGTTAAGTCAAAAGATTCTCAACAAATACCCAGCCTCATTTTGCTCCAAGGTAATTCCCAGACAAGAATGTGCTGCAGTATATGTTGCCAATTGACAGGGCAAAGGGAAGACTGCTCAACCAATACTAAAGAGGAATGTCCAGGGGCGTTAGGATAAGCCAGGACTCAAAACCTCGACCTCTAGGACCTGAAAAATCAGGATACTGGGAGCTCACTACCTTTCTCTTGAGTAGCAACCAAGAGCCAAATTCTGAGACCTTCCGAATATCAATCATTTTTAAAACTGAAATTTATGGCAAAATGTGTCATACTGATCATCCTCCCACTTACTCTGCTAAATATTTTATTTCTGCTTCACTAAGGGTTATAGATTAAGTTTTATTTCAACTGGGAAAATCTCTTACATGTTCCAATTTGCTCAAGTTTGATCAACCTAATCAATTCTTGCTGTTGAAAAGGAGTTCAATATGGCTAGATTGCTTCCAAGGAAATCTGACAGGTGGTAGACACAGGTTAGCTTTGGAATTTGAAAGTCACAACACTGGGCCTCCAGAGGAACGCTAGGCCCATTGATGTACACACTAGCTGTCACTGAAAATTTCCCAGTAGGCCCTGTGCCAGAATCCATCTCTGATCCATCTTCCCGCAGTACACAGAAATAACAGGGCTCTAGCAATACCAGGAATGCTGGAAGCTGCATGCTTGACAACTGTACCATCAGCTTAAGGTACAAAACCATAGAACCTCCAAGTCGGGGTGAAAGTAAGAAAAGAGGATGGTAATCTTGAGTTTCTACTTACCTGAAGAGTCAGGAATGCTGAGTCCATCTTGTGCACTCAATATCACTTCTTGACTCCCCCTCTGTATTCATGAACCACAATTACTAGATCATTTCAATTCTATTCACAAATATTGATCCCTTAATATATGCTACAGCCCTGAGATGACAAGAAATGAACAGAATGTAGTTTTTGTTCCTAGGAATTCATAGGCTCTGGGTAAAACAAGTCATGAAAATAAAGTCAGCTGCTAAGTTCTAGTGAGTGCACTGGAACAACATCTAGGACACTGGTTAGGAACAATATTAGGTTTGTTTATTTTATTCTTACAAGTATCTCCTGAGGACAGGAGGAAGCTGGAGGTGGAGGTTATGGTGAACAACTTGGAAATCCTAGTCTTAGCCTTATTTAAATTGGGTTTTTTTCAAAGCTCATTTTCAAGAAATACTGGAGAATGACCATATAGTTGTAAGATGCCAAAGAAACTGGGGTGGAGGATGGTAAACTGAGTAGAAAAAATGACCTCCTCCTCAAGACAGCAGTTCATGTTGTTAAAATTATGCCCTTCTTGGATCCTATTCCATTCTCCTGACTTTTCTCCCACTTTATTAAGTAAAAAATATACAAGTTATCTACTAGTGACTTAACAGTCTTCTTAGGTTCAGCTTCCTCTCATCCTTTAAACTGTGTTTCCTGGAGTTGCACACTATGTTGTCTTGCTCTACTCTTTTTCTAAGACATCTTGTTCATTCCTATGGCTTTACCTACCATCTATAGGAGTATGAATGCCATTATCTACAATTGCAGTTTTGTAGTCTTCCCTGAGCACCAAAATGTAAGTGTTTAATGGAAACCTTAAACTTGTTGCATCATGGGAACCTCCAAACTCAGTCTAAACAAGCCTGTCTTCACAAAATTCACCAGCTCTCTTCTATAGTCTCCTTTCTCTCCCAGTCTTGGATAGAAGAATGTCCCAATATACTCATTGCTCAAGCAGAAACCTGAGCATTATTAGCCTCTACTCTCTTTCCCTTCCATCATCTATTGAGTACTATTAATTCTTTGAGGTATCTCAAAAATCTTCCCTTTCCTATCTTCACTACTATAGCTTTACCGCCTTGTTTCTGTCCCTCATCATTGGGCTAGGGAACCAATTTGCCCCTCATATCCCCCCAACCAAACTTTAAGCTCCTTAAGGAAAGAGACATGGTCTTTTTCCTTTCTGAACTGTGCTTCCTTTCTCCCCCGACAATATTACTGGACACAGTACTTTGCACGGTTTGTTGAATGAAGAGTAAGTGGAGGCCTTGTGAAGTATGGTTACATATAATCTGTAGTTTCAACACTCTGCTGTTTTTAATCCACTTTCCTATAGAAGCGATGGTTCTGCTGTTATAACCATCTAATACTCTAAAATCTGTCGGAGACATAATTAATCCCAACAGTTTTCTTTGCTAATGGGAGGGAAAAGAGAGAGAGAGAGAGAGAGAGAGAGAGACCGCACTTTAGAAACAGAAGCCACTGTTGTCTTTATAAAACACAGAATTGTGCTGCTGCTGTTGCTTGCTTTAGAAGGAACTGTACATTACAGCTGCTGGGATAATTTTACAATGGACTGGACAAGGTACAGCTCAAAGCAGGACACAAACACAAGTCTCAAAGGGAAACAAATGCAAACAAGTACACAGCTGTGGGGCTTCAGGGACATTTCCCCATCCATGCTGGACTTGAGAGGGATAAAAAGTTTAGAAACTAAAGTGAAACCCAGAGTAGTCACACATGCCCACCAGATGGCTGCTAAGTGCAACATCACACACCAATCAGGTTGGACTGTGTGCACAGGAAAGTCATTTCATTTTTCCTTATTGCTACTACACCAGGGGACTCAGTGCATTTGACACATTGTCTTTACTTGCACAATCCTTGGAGGGTATTCTATTTTCCTTTCTAAAGAAGGAAATCTGCCTTCCCCACCTTATTCTGTTTTGAGCCCATTCCCTCCACTCCCATTCTTAGGCTCCCAAACAGCAGCCAGAGGTTCTAAGTCAGTAGGAATAGAGTTAAGGGGAGAGCACCAACCTAGCCTCTCTCCCTGCCCAGGGAGAAGGCAAGTCCTAATAAAAGGGGGGAAAGAGAAAACCAGAGAATCCCATCTCCCCAATCTGCTTAGAAGGCTAAATAGGAAAGAGTGCCCTGCATATCCCTGCCATGATCAGACTTTAAGAAGGAAGCCATCCCAGCTACCATCTTGGATTGGCCTAGCCCCAGTAAATATTAAAAGTAACTTCCCCCAATGTAGTTTCCAAAACTGCATTTTGGCTAGTTTGAGATGACTTTCCACCCTGAAGGGGAAGGAACTTCCATTCTTCGTTACACATGATGCCAGGTCTAAAATACAGCCCCACCAGCCTTGCAGATAGATATCTGATGGGCCAGCTAAGAATTCAAAATGTCCCCGTGGCTGCCCATCCTGAGTGCTAGCCTCATTTACAGCATTCTGGACACACACCCCCTCCAAAACAAAACAAAACAAAACAAAACAAAAAAAACCCATCCAAGAATATTGTTGCTTAGGCAAAGAGGAGGCCACAGTGGAGCTATCTAGTAGCTGGGAACCAGGAGCTTTTTAGGGAGGTTTCATGCTTTTAGGTATCTTCATTGTCAACATTATTCTAAACCTAAGTTCCCATCAACAATAGCCCCAGGCTTAACCCGAGTTCAACAGTAGCACCTCAACCCCCAATGGATCAGACTGGACTGGAAAAATGATCAATGAACAGTGCTCTTTCCCATCTTTTATCCAAATTCTCTCCATTCTCTACCCATCACTCTCTTCTTCCCCTATGTCCATCCCCCTAACCCTCCAATCCTGGAAACCAAGTAGCTCAACCCTATGACAGCCTCAGAAAAGGGAGGCCCGAGGTGGAGAAATGGAACCAGATCTAGAAAAAGCAATGAGAAAAAACAGCTCCAAGGAATGGACAGATGTGGAAGTTGTCAGAAGCCCTCCTGATTTCATGCCAGGTAGGCAGATCTGCTGCGCTGCCCTTGTGTAACGTTGATGGCAATCAAGCCCAGAGAGAACATTACCAAGGCTTGGGAAACAGATTCTTTGTCTTCTGCAGCCAAAGAACTAAACCTGACCTTGCTAGCTAACAGTGGGATTATCATAGCCATGCAGAGAATTCATCATCACATAGGTAGGCAGGCCAGCAAACAAACTTAGTGAATTAAAAAAAAAAAAAAAAAGGAAAAGGAGCCAGGGAAAAGGGAAGTAGAAAAGAGAGGCAAGAGAGTAGAACAAAGGGAGCAAGAGACCTGTTTAGGAGGATGAGGCTGGGGTCCCCCCAACACTTCCTCAGAGCACAAGTAAGAAGCACCACTTAAACCAAAGCCAAAGCTTGCTGCTAATACCACTTCTCAATCTGCATGCACCATCTTTCAAACAAGAATAATCCTCAAGGTCAGGGGTATTTTTCAAGTCACAAAGATTAAAAAAAAAAAAAAATCAGAGCAAGAAGTCATTTTCTCGCCATTACCCAAACCACTTCTCTTGCTTTATATTTCTTGAATGGCATGTGCAATGCCAAAGGGCTAAAAAATGCATCTCAGGCCCCAGCTCAAAACCCAAATGGAGAGAGTGAGGCAAAGAGAGAAAAAGGAGAGAACATAAACTTGTTGCTGAGAGTAGGTGGCTACCACCAGCTCCCTATGGATATTTGCAAATGCTGGTGAATGACTGGACCCTCCAGGAACAGTGCCCTGATCCCAGCCCCTAAATGCACCCAAGAAGAGAACATGCAGAGCCCATTGTCCCAAGAGAGCTCCCTTCCCCAAAGGGTGACTGAACATGAAGTAGACAGTATATGAAGGCGATGGACAGGGCAGATGGAGTGTTGGCATCACTCTCTTTAGGCACTTGTGTAAGGAATGTAGGCTCTCCAGTGAGCTGCCTCCTCCCAGAGCCCTCCATTCTGTTCTTCAGCTGGGCTGTGCCCATGGGGCATCCCATGCTGTAGCCAGTAGGAAAGAAGTAGAAGAGGAGTTACTCAACAGTCCTGATGCCTTCTCCATAATCAATGTTTGTGCTACGTTTTGTGAAGTCGCTGAACAAAGTAGCCAACCAGAACAGAATCTGGGATAGACTGTTTTGCATAGCAAATCTGGGTCTGTACAAGGGCTGCTGGGAAGGGGAAATAGTAGCTCTAAGCACACAGGCCAGGATTCAGGCCGGCCTCCAAGCCTGAGCTAGGTCTAAAGTGTCATGGCTTCATCACCAGACTGGGGCAAACCCAAGCCCAGGCTCCTCAAAAAGAGGAACTTCCACACTGAAGCTGCAACTCCTCATCCCAAGCAGTGGGATAGGACAAAAATGAACAGTTAAGGAAAGAGGGGGCCTTGCCTCAAAGCCAGCAGGCACCAAGCTAGAAACCCCCTACTTTTCCAGTTCTGCAAGACAGCCAAACCTCATCTTTATCCAGGGAGACAAAAAACAAAACAAAACAAAGGCCCATGCCACCCACTCACATGCCCTAGTGGGAAACTGGGAAAAATTCATTTGTGTAAACAGAAGCAATAGGAAGCAGCAAAATCCCCCAGCCTGTCCACAGGACACACTGGAATCTGGGATGAGCCAAAGTGTCAGAGGACAGTCCAGAGAAAGGGAAGATGCACTTGCAGGAAAGAGTGCAGGGCAGTGCAGAGGAGGGAGCATATAGCAAGAAAAAGATATTATCTGCACAGGGGAAGGCTGGAGCCTGAGCTCCTCCATAGGGAGATAACCACCCTCTACCTAGCCAGGCCAAAGAATAAGTCAAGTACATGGCTCAATGTTTCTGGGATGTAAACTTACTGGGCATGGGAGGGATTTCCAGATTTTGGCAATAGACTCAAGTTATGGTATAAAAATAACATTTAGTTTTTGCTCTTTTTTCTTATTTTAGAACTAAAGATCATTTGTTATAAGACACCCCAGTTAAGAAATATTGAAACATAAATGACTTGACCATCAGGGGAAAAAAGAAGCCAAGACTGAGAAATGCTATGAAAGTAACTCCAGACCCAGGAAGGTGGGGAGGCTGGGAGACAGGGAGAAAAGGAAATGTTAAGTGGAAAGGCCAGGGGCCAGTCACCTCAGCAGCTCCAAGACTTGTCGTGTCTGAAAGTGCAAATGTCAATGGACTTTAACCATCTTGAGGTTGTGATCTTTTTAAAAGCTCAATGAATATGGAAGTCAATTCCTTTGAATGCAAAATAGCTGGCGCTCTGGCTGGAGGCTTGTTGGGTTAGGGGTATTTCTTCCCCACCTACCTCCTCTCCCACCCCCACCCCACCCCCTAAAGAAAGGTACAAAAGGTTGCAGTTCTGCAGCATTACCATTACAGGGAAGGCACTGGTTACCCACCAGTAGGCGGAAGGAAGACAGGGTCGTGTCACTTCAGAGCTAAGTGCCATAGTGCCTTAAGTCTTACTAGGGGCTGGATGTCTGTCAGGGAGGAGGTGTAAGGTGGGGTAGAAAAGGTGGAGAGGAAGGAATAAGGGAAAGGGGAGGTGGCAGCTGGGGGAGGAGAAACCAAAATCATTAGCATTAAAAATCTTCCTACAAACTGGATTTTCAACCCATTAAAACATCTAGTATTCTAAAATATTGATCTGGGTCTGGTTTCGTTTTTCCTCATAAACAAATCTAGACCTTTTCTGATTAAGGCTCCTAAAAAATCCTTCCCTCCTCCCACCCACTTTCTCAAGCCCCTCACACTCCCATCTAAAGTATCAAACCCAAACCTACCAGCTTTTGTCCGCGAGGCTGCAGAGCCGACCTTACCAAGTTGTCAGGCATGAGTCTTTAGCACTGCGAGTCACATGAGACACCTGTGTGTATGGTGGGCACCAGTGCTGCCCCTCTTGGTCCAGTGGGGTCAGGGCCAGATGTGACAAGATGGGGTGAGGGGTGGGGGTCATGAGGTGGACATCAGAGATTTCCGGCTGGTGGTCTGGCTTACTGGCCCTGTTCCCCACCCTTTTGCCCCCTTGTAGAAGGAAACAAGGCCTTCTGAATCCTCCCTACCCTCCCTCCTCCTCCTTGCTTCCTCTGGATTTGGGCGGCACAGCTCTTGGGGCTTGGAAAGCTTTCTTCTATCCAGTGAGGTAACAGCGTTCTGCCTTCAAGCGAAGTACATGGTGCGCAGAGTATCCTGATGAACCTGCACGGCTTTGGCCAGGGCCTGGGGGTCCCGCCCATTGCTCTGCCCCGATATGTGGCTCCCCTCTCCACTGAAAAGCAAAAATGAAAGAAGTCCTTCCTGGTGCACTGAGCTGCTGCTAATCCATTCCCCCATCCAGAGTACCAATTCCCCTACCAACTTAAGAGAAAGTCCCAACCCAGATTTTGGCAGATGAGCCCAAGGGTATCATATTGTACAATATTCATTTCCTTCTGCCCAAGGAAAGTTGAGATGTGGTACCAGAGCTGGAAGCAAAAGGGAAGCCAGCTTGATTCCAGGCCTCACCTGTCATGCTCCTTGTCCACTAGGTGGTATCGTGCCCGGAAAGCCACCAGGCGGGCATAGTAGGCAGGTGCTGGGATAGAGACGGAGCGTGTGCATCGTACATAAGTGTGGCACAGCTGGTACGTCAGGATCTGGAGCTCATCCGCTGTGAAACGGTTGTCATCCCAAAGGACATAGTAATGGGATGGTCGGCTGGTGCCCTGGGAAGATAGGAAGGTGAGGGGGCCCCAGGTTGGGCAGAAGAGATGGCCAGTGCTAAGAAACAGGATCACTGTTCTGTTAAGAGTGTGGTTGGGGGCACCTGGGTAGCTCAGTTAAATGTCTGCCTTCAGCTCAGGTCATGATCCCTAGGGCCTAGGACTGAGTCCTGCATCAGGTTCCCTGCTTCTCCATCTCCCTCTGCTCTTCCCCCTGCTTGTGCCCTCTCACTCTCTCTCAAATAAATAAAATCTTAAAAAAAAGATAGAAAGAAAGAAAGAAAGAGTGTGGTTGGAGACCCACCCACAAAAAGGCAGACACAAAGCCAAGTATGTCATAAAACACTCTTGTTATGGGCACCCCTAAGATGTTCAAAATGTACTTCTGTTCAGTACGCTAAGGGATTATTAAGAGAATAATCCTGTTCTGAATGCCCTCTGTGATGGCTGTTGTATTTTAGAGGCAATGGGAATAATCAACTCATCTTTGACCCACTGGAATCCCCTGGATAGCCCAGCTACCTGGATGCCTGCATGGCTGCAGAGATAGAAGTCGAACTCAAATGGGTGGGTGATGTTGGTGTCCACAGTTGTCCCAGCTGGGATGTTACCACTCTTCCCAATCTGTATAGAGACAAAGACAAACAAGATCCCAAGATCTGCCTCACCCTAAGTAGGGCCCCAACTCAATTCTACTGACCCCACCAGAATCTCAAAAGTAAAGCAGAAGTTCCTGTTCTCAGTAAGTGCTGATTTCACCATTCATTAGCTGTATGACCTTAGTAAGTCATTTAAGCTTCCTGAGGTTAAACTGGAGGTAATAATAGTACCTACCTCACAGGGCTGCTGTGAGGAAGACACCTTGCACAGTGTCTGACATATAAGAGAAGTTCAATAAATAGTAGTTCCCTTCTCTTTTCTGGGAACTGATCCATATATATGGTCTATAGGCCAGGGAGCTAAAAGGAGGGAGAGGAAGTATAAGGACAGGCGGGGAGAAAGGAAAAAAGGGAAAGAGGTGGCAGAGGAAGGACAAGAGCTAGCGGAAGGGGTTATGGAGGATAGACAAACCAAAGACTAAATCCCGATATATCTCAAGGGCTTCTTCCATATTAAGAGAAGGGAGACAGGAAGAGGATATGGGTGGTTTCCTTGATCTCTCACTCACTCGCTCATTCTTGTCAGCACAAAAAAGGCGGGTATGATGGCGTTTCTGCACCACAATATAAGTGATTCCAGGCTGGTAGTCCTTTTCCAGTTTGATGCAGGCATCACGAATGGCCAGCAGCTCATAGTGGAGGATCTAAGCACAGGATATGGAGGGAGACAAAGAGACATAACTCCTCTTGAGTCACATCTTTGTGAACTAAAGAGTTGCCATTTGTAATATGGATTTTTGCTCAGTCTCCCTTTATAAACAGACATGCAACCATTAGAGAGATGACACAGCCTTTCTGTCAAAATCAGCTTTATACTCAGTTCACATGATATGTTGCTATAAAAAATTGGCCAGGAGGCTTGGCATCAGCAGAGAGCACTCACCTGGTTCCTATGTATAAAGAGACCTAATATCAACATACAGAAACAAAGCACAAAGATATCACTAAAACCACAATGCCCAAAGTAAGGTCAATTTCAGGATCAGGAGGATACAGGAATTCCCCTGTGAGCTTCAACAACAGACAGTGTTGAGACCACCAGAGAAGAGCAGACACATAGTTCAGGAACTGGTACAGACAGAGTAGATGAATTCAGTCCTACAAAGAAGCAGGATTATAAGAATATGGACTAGCTAAAGAAGAACCCACAAGTAAATAATCATACATAATGGTTGCCTTGTTGTCTTAGAAGTCAGATATAGGGAGTCAAAACGGTATGGTAAAAATATATAGGATGGAAATCAATTAGAACTGGATATAAACCCAAGCTTTATCTAGTTGTATTCCTGTAAGCAAGTTACTTAGCCCTTCCAAGTCTCATTTTCTCCAAATCTACTAAAGTTACTAATAAGACCAGCCTCATAAAACTGTTGTGAAAAATATAACAGATTAAATGAAAGCATAGAAAACCTACTAGGGGTTAATAATGGCTCATTGCTTTGCTAAGTAGTTTGAATTTTAACCCAAGACTATGTGAAGCCACTAGACATTCCTGAACAGAGAAGTGATAGGATAAATTCATCGGCTGTTTAGGAACACTGGATGACTTGGAGAAAACTGAGCATAATGGTTAAGAGCATAAACTCGAATCAGGCCAATCTGTCTGAATCCCAGTTCCCTGAGTGTTTAGCTTGGTTGACACTAAAGAAATCATTTAACATTTCCAAGCCTCCTCTCTGACAAATGCAATAATAATTATTATTTCATAGGGTTATTCTAAGCATTAAATAGAACACACATGGGGGCGCCTGGGTGGCTCAGTGGTTAAATCCTCTGCCTTCAGCTCAGGTCATGATCTCAGGGTCCTGGGATCCAGCCCCACATCGGGCTCTCTGCTCAGCAGGGAACCTGCTTCCTCCTCTCTCTCTGCCTGCCTCTCTGCCTACTTGTGATCTCTGCCTGTCAAATAAATAAATAAAATCTTTAAAAAAAAAAAAAAAGAACACACATGAAGTGCTTACCACAATTCACTGTACATAAGAGGTACCCAATAAATGACAGTTATATTAATATTAAATGTCAGTCAAGGAGACCAATTCATTATATACTATTAACAACAGAATATGAAGGCTTGGCAGGGACAAAGAAAAGTAGGAACATTCTGAAGGCAAGTCAATAGCAGTTCTCAAAGTGCAGCCTCCAGACCATCACCTACCTAGGAACTTCTCAACTACAAACTCCATGGGTACCTGGGTGGCTCAGTCAGTTAAGCATCTGCCTTTGGCTCAGGTCATGATCCCAGGGTCCTGGGATAGAGCTCCAAGTCAGGCTCCCTGCTTGGTGGGGAGACTGTTTCTCCCTCTCCATTTGTCCCTCCCCCTACTCATGTTCTCTGTGTGTCTCTCTCTCAAATAAATAAATAAAACCTTACAAAACATCAACAAAAAAAGAACCACGATGAATCAGAAAGTCTTAAAGCCCTACAAACTGATGTAACAAGCCCTTCAGGTGACCTTGATGCATGTTAAAGTTTTGAGAACTACTAAAGAATCAGTGTTCAACATGAATCAATGAGTAAATATGCACTGAGGCTCTTCTGTTACAAGACAGGTCTTTGGATGCTTATGCACACCACCTCTCAGTTATAATCTCTGCTCCTAAGCCTACTGGCATTTTTAGCAAAGCTCTCAAAGAAGTACCACCTCCCAATGCCAACAGCTTTTAAAGAAAAAGAGCAGTACACTTTGCACCCATTAGGCCCTCTGGCCCCAGTGTGAAGTTTTTCTCCACCTATTTTGGTCCCTACCTGGGGGAGCTGGCCTTCAGGAACCCCATCTCGGTAGAAGATGATGCGGGTAGGCTTGAAGCGGGTAGACTTGTAGAACTGGATGAGCAGCTCACGCACCATGTAAGATAAGTCTTCAATGATCTCCTGCCGGGGTCGCTGCACCCGCACAGTAGCACAGTAACGGCTGGGGTGGGCATCCATACTGCCTACTACCTAACAATCAAAAAGAGGCAGGATCAGGCTCCAAAATCTCCATCCTTCCAACACTGTTAGGATGTAGATTTGGGGAAGCTTCTTAGCAAGAAAACTATGTAATCGAATTAGCAGGGTTTTGGATTCAGTAAGTCCTGGTTTCACTCTCTATCATGCATGCAGAAGTTATTTAATTCACCTGATCATTTTCCTCCTCTCAATAGGTAAGAAAGCCACCTGCCGGCAGTGCTATTATGGTACATGTATAAAACCTTGCATAGGACCTAGCCCACTATAAGTACCTAGTAAGTTCAATTTTCTTACCCCTTGCAGGAGGGCATGTGAAGATTTGGCACTACTAGCTCAAAGAGCCAGAAGTTTGTCCTTTTCTCAATTCAAGTACTAATCTACTCAGGAACCAAAGTGAAGAGTGTACCTGCAAGAGGTAGGAGTAACATAATTTTCAAAGGGGACAGTGGCCAGAGCCTAGGACAGATGGCCACAAGGAGAACAAGGTTAAGCATAGTACAGGATTTCCCTGCATTTACTGTGCTTAGCCCAGTCTGCCTAGAGAAATGTGAGGGTTGAGAAAAGAGAAGTGGGAAGGAAGGCTTAATCCCACTAGCAATTCAGAAGCCTCTAGGGATGGGGAGCACAGAAGTCAGGAGAGGGACTGGAAAGACATCTAATCTACTAGATGGACCAGGGGTAGAAATGGGGAAGAAGAAACGACAGTTCCAGCAACTAAGTAACCACTTTCATAAGAATTTCAGAGAAGAGACATGGTCTTTCCCATATCCCAGAAGTAGGCACAGAGAGAGAAAAATCTGAACACAGAGCAAGAGTGATGGAGACTGGCCAAAGTCTCTGGACACCGCCTACACTCTCACTGCTCTCTCTGAAAAACAGATACCATATAGAGTTAGTTTTATGAAGATACCAAGGGAGTGGATAATGGGGATGACCAGCTGAAAAAAAAGTTATTATGAAGGGCCAAGCATCAGAGCTGAGAAAAGGAGATTATATGTAGTCTTCAGCACTCAGAGCTAAAATGAGAACCTTAAGAAGAAGCTGGAGAGTATCACTCACTGCTGTGATAGAAGGTTTTTTCCCATCCCCTGCTGGGGGGTGTGTAACATCTGCTCCAAGGAATATCACTGGCTGTTGAAACACGGCAGAGCTAAACAAAGAAGAGAAAACAAATGAGGAGGAGTTCGGTCATCTCTTCCTGGCACCATCTAGCACCCATTTTGGTCATCTTTCTCTTGTGTCTGATTTACTCTGCCTGGCCAGAGTCCTATATTTTTGTCAATCCCCAACATGGTACCTTGCTTGACAGGGCAAGTGGGCAACACAGTTCATACCGCTGGTGTGGGACTAGGATGTTGTTAATGCCACCAAGTTTGACATTGATCTTCAGGCAGAGATTGGACAGAGTCTGAGGCGAGGTCTTGACCACATTCTTCACTTGCACACACTGTGTAGCCATTCCCAAGAGTGTATCTCCAACACGTTTCACTTCAGCTATAAGTAGGGAGAGAAATAATTAGTGCATTCAACAAATATTTACTGAATGGTGATTAGATGTCAGGCAGGATAGGAGGTGGTAAGAACACAATGGTAACCAGAAACACAGGGTCCCTAATCATAGTGGTTACTGTCTAGTGATTAGTTTTAAAAGTCATGAAAAGTACAACAATGATAAATGCTGTAACAGAAAACTTCATGAAAATATGAGAGCATATAATAGGGGGTAATAACAGCCAGGAAAGGATTAAATAATGATAGAGATGAAACCCAAAGGTAGAAAAGCACTTTTCTACCAGAGGGAGAAAAGCACTCTTAGAAGAGAGGCAGAGTTGGGGGAAAGCATTCCAGACAAAAGAAACAGCATGCAAAAATGCACTCTGATAGAAGAAATGTTTGAGAAACTAAAAAGCCAAAGTAACTAAAAAGGAGAGCAAAGGAACCATGGTATGAGAGAAAAGAATGTGGTCATCAGACTGATCTAGCAAGAATTAAAAACAGCTTGTACTAAGAAAACAGTCACTTAGATGGAAAGAAACAAACAGATTCAATAAATATTTAAGGGACTCAGAGATATTATATGTAAGGGAAAAGAATTTTTATGGATAACGTCAAGCTTCTAGTTTTTGTAATAAAACAGGTCATAAGCTGTTTTTGAAACACTTTGAATTTGAAGTGCTTTTTGATCATCCCAGTGAGGATATCAATTAGGCAATGAGAGTAATAGTTGGGAGCTCAAAAGCATCTTGAAAAAAGATACAAATTTGTTAGATATTTTATACAGGTAGTAATTAAAAGCATGATCTTGATGAGATCATCAAGGAAGAGAAAAGGTAAAAGGAGCAGAGCTTAGATCTGAATCTTGAGGAACTTCTAATATTTGCCAAACTGTTAAGAAGATGGGTCTGCAAAGGAGAAATGCCCAGAGAACTAGGAGGAAGACAGTATTGTATCATGAACACCAAGGGAAGAGAGGGTTTCAAGAAGGACCAAGTATTCAACAAAATCAAACACTAAGAGATCTAGTAAAATAAAGAGCAGAAATATCCTTTGTTTTTCTGTTTGTTTGTTACACCCAGCATAAAGTCCAATGCGAGGCTTAAACGCACAATTGTAAGATCAAGACCTAAGCTGAGATCAAGAGTTGGACAACTTAACAGTCTGAACCAACCAAGAGCCCCCATAAATGTCCTTTGAATTGATATCAAGGCAAAAAACTGACGCACAGGGACACAAACTATTTTGTGATATAAAGTGCCAAGGAGGAGATGTGGGATCAGTGAAGGATTTAGTATGTTTTCAATGAGACCTGGACATGTTTAAAAAGCTAAAAGGATCATTTCCACTACCAAGAGAGATAGAGTAGTTAGTAACCAACCAATGCTTCTACAGATAATGTTTCGAAAAGCCAGACAAAAACAGAAACCATCCTCTGAAGGCAAGAGAAAGGTGCTGAGACAAGAACTGAAGGGGCATAAACTTCCAGAGAGGTAAAGAATCTCACCCAGGTGAGCTATCTTCTGCAGCTGCTTTTACCCTGGGTATACATGCTGTTTCTAGGCTTTGCACCAGTAGAGGAGCTGCCAGGGAACAGAGAAAGCAAGAGTTTCTGAAGGAGACAGACTAATTCTAAATGTGAAAGGTTAAAAACATAAATAAAATAACACATATTTAAAAAAAAAAAACATAGACTAGTATGTTACGATTTGGGGATTTCTTAAACAGGACGCAGAAATTACTAGCCATAAAGAAAAAATGTTACACAAATTGGCCTACATTTAAATTTTAAATGTCTGCTCAACAAAGACTCCATTAAGAAAAAGGCAAACCACAAAGCAGAAAAGATATATATAAGACACATATATATTAAACAAAAGAATTATAAATCAATTAAAATCAGTCACCTATAAATCAATCAATAAAAAAAAGGTACTTAAGGCAATGAAAAGAAAAGGGAAAGACTTGAGTAAAAACTTTACAAAAGAAGCCAATGAAACAGCCAGCAAAGATATAAAAAGATACCCAACTTTATCAATCATCAGAAAAATAAAAGCACAACATAGTATCACTAGATACCACAAAAACAGCTAAAATGAAGAGATAATATCAAGTTTGGTAAGGATATGAAATATCTAGAATTCTCATACACTGATGGTGGAAGTGTAAACTATACATTTAAAATTCCTCCTAGGAGTGCCTGGGTGGATCAGTGGGTTAAGCCTCTGCCTTCCGCTCGGGTTATGATCTCAGGGTCCTGGGATGGAGCCCTGCATTGGGCTCTCTGCTCAGTGGGGAGCCTGCTTCTCCCTCATGATCCCTCTCTGTCAAATAAAGAAATAAAATCTCTTTAAAAAAATAAATAAATAAATAAAAATTAATTAATAAAAATAAAATTCCTCCTAGAGGACCACCTAGGTGGCTCACTCAGTTAAGCCTCTGCCTTCAGCTCGGGTCATGATCTCAGGGTCCTGGGATCAAGCCCCGCTTCAGGCTCCTTACTCAGCTGGGAGCCTGTTTATCCCTGTCTGCTATTCCCCCACCTATGCACTCATACTCTCTGATGAACAGAAAAAGTCTTCATAAATAAATAAATAAAATCAGCTGGGAGCCTGCTTATCCCTGTCTGCTATTCCCCCACCTATGCTCTCTTATTCTCTGACAAACAGGAAAAAAAATCTCTATAAATAAATAAAATTCCTGCTAGATATACACCCAATGGAAATGGGTATATATGTTCAAAGGATACATACAAGAATGTTCACTGAGGCTTTATTTGTAACAATAAAAGCTGGGAACAACACAATTATGACCACTGATGGAAGAATATAAATTGTGTTATATTCATCTAATGGAAAAACTGTAACAAACCACAAATAAACATGGATGAATCTCATAATAAGCATGTTGAGTAAAAGCCAGACACAAAAGAAGTACCTAATAAATGATTCATTTACACAAATTTCAAAGACTGTTAAAATGAATCTATGGCATTAGAAGCCAAAATAGTGATTACCATTGATGGGGAGCTGTAGTGACTGGCAGCCTGAGATTGCGGTAATGTTTTGATTGCAAAAATGGGTACTGTTTATCCTGCTGTGGCATTTTGTAAAAATTCATTCAACTGAACTCTTAGGATTTCTTTATGTATGCTACAATAAAAAGTTTACATTAAAAAAAAAAAAAAGGATAATATCATCAACTTAGTGGAGAGGAAGGAGTTAAAAATACTAAGGACAGGATGAGATGTGGTACCAGATCAGAACTGAACAAATGTAACACTGTCCTTCTATACGCTCAGGGCAATCACAATGCAACTAGACCTTGCTTTGGCCTCCAAGAAGGGAAGGTGAGGGTTTTGAGAACAACTGCTACTCTTATCTGCTGGCTTAATTCCTAGGCAATTAATTGTCTTCATTGTCCAAATGGCACATAATCAAATAACAAAATGTAAGTAGAAGAAACCCAAGGTCCTAATCAAGGTTGTGACTGGAGAGAGAATATAGCATTACTGAGTCCAGGGCGGGGGACAATTCTCTTAGTAATCACTGTCTTCCCCAAGCATGCTGTACTATACTACTCCCCAAGCAAGCCAATACTGGACTCTTCCCTTAATGGAGGGAACTAGAAATGTGAATAATTACTCAAGGCAGTTCTCCTAAGAAGTATCCTTATTTTGCATCCAAGGGCTATCAATAAAGGCCCAGAGGCATGAAGTGGAGGTCAACCAACTTCCCTCCATAAGCAATTACTGAGTATCATGTCAGTGGAAGGCTTTACCTTAAGTTTATATGTGCAGAGGGAAGAAGGTTTCAGAGCAAAATAAGATCTACTCCATGCTCAAAATAGTATCAAGGAAGGCAGTAACTGATTAGCAGCCTGATAAAATTTCCAGAGGAATCCAGAAAGATTTATCCTTTAGGTAGGATGAGAGATGGCTTCCAGAAATAAATACACTTAAAATGAGACTTGAGAGAATTTTAAGGGGAACAAGGGGGATAAGAAGAAGAGTAGTTAGATACTCTAGAAAAAGGCAAATGATGTAAACAAAGCCAGAGATTAGAAAGCACAGGCAAGAAATGAGCATTTAGGGCATCTGAGTGGCTCAGCTGGTTAAGCATCTGCCCTCATTCAGTTCAGGTCACGATCCTGGGGTTTGGGGACTGAGTCCCGTATTGGGCTCCCTGCTCCTTGGGAGCCTGCTTCTCCCCTCTGCCTCTCTGTCGCCATCTCTCATGAATAAATAAATAAAGTCTTAAGAAAGAAAGGAAAGAAGGAAGGAAGGAAGGAAGGAAGGAAGGAAGGAAGGAAGGAAGGAAGGAAAAAAGAAGGCATTTAGAGTATCTACTATGTGCCAGGCACTGTGCTAGACGTCACTTTTTTTTTATGATTTTATTTATTTGACACACAGAGAGAGACACAGCAAGGGAGGGAACATAAGCAGGGGGAGCCAAAGAGGGAGAAGCAGGCTCCTTGTTGAGCAGAGAGCCTGACGCAGGGCTTGATCCCAGGACACTGGGATCATAACCCAAGTGGAAGGCAGACGCCCAATGACTGAGCCACCCAGGTGCCCCATAGATGTTGCTTTTTATATAATTAATTCATGAGGCTCAAAAAGGTTAGGTACTTTGCCTAAATCAGTACACTGCCATAGCCAGAATTAAAATCTACTTCTATCTAATTCCAGAACAAGTGATCTTTCCAGTATGTGTGGCAGAGGGAATAGTACAAGATAAAGCTAAAAAGGTTAAACTAAGATCATGGCCCTGAAAATTTTTATTTTGTTAATTCTTATCAATGAAGGTTTTTTGGGGGGAGCAGAGTCACAAAAGGTCTCATCCAGTAAATGAAAAATCTTTCTTATTCAAGAAAGATTTAAGAAAAAAGTTAGAATTCAGTTGAGAAGTGTGGGTGGAGAGCAGAGAATAGATCTTAAGACAGTAAAAAAGATGATGATGGAGATGAAGCAAAGAGAAGACAGACTGCCTCCAGAGTTTGGATGAAAGTACCAAGAAGCAATTACGATGTCAAACACAGAAGACATAAAGAGCTTACTGATAAAGAGAGAAGACAAGCTACTAAAGAGATGTCCACCAAAACAAATTATAAGAGCAGAGACTACATCTGTTTCATTCACCAATGTATTTAGAACCTAGCACAGTGTTTGACACACAGTGGGTGATTAATAAATGCTTATAGAAGCGAGAAAGATCAAAGGGACAGATGGGAACAGGAGAGAGGTCAAGGGTTGGACCAAGATTTAATAATACATTATAATATATATTAATAAGAGGTAATGATATAAACAACTAACATAAATGAAAATTTCACTAGAATGTAAAGATAGAAAAGGCAGGGTATAGAAATCTGGAAAATACCAGGCATATGTGGTAATGACAAAAATAATTAAAGAGAGACAGGAGAAAGTCAAGTGAAGAAAAGTGATAAAGGTCACAGATGGCTCTCTGCAGGGAAGTTTTGGAGAAAGTTAGAGGTAAGACAGACGAAAAAAGCAAAGGAGTAAGTGGGTGGTGAGGAAGTGGGTCTAGAGAATGTGGAGAACTCATTCAAAATGTATGATGAAGAAAAACAAGAAACAGGAAGACAAAAGCTAAAGGAGATGGCATGACTGTGGTGATGTACTCTTGGATGGGGAATCTAAACATGTTTGCGGATGAAAGGGTATTAAGTCCCAAAAGTGGCAGGATGAGATGGGAACAAAAGCATACATGGGTTTAATAAGGTAAGAGAAGGGACACCTCTTCTTCTGAAACAGGAGAGGTGCTGGGAACACAGAGTAAAGGAACTGAGCCAGAGATATATAAAGCCATCCCTATTCTTAAAAGCGGGAGAGATCTACTGGGGTGCCTGGGTGGTTCAGTGGGTTAAAGCCTCTGCCTCTGGCTCGGGTCATGGTTCCAGGGTCCTGGGATCGAGCCCTGCATCAGGCTCTTTGCTCAGCAAGAAGTCTGCTTCCTGCCCACCCCTACCCCCCGCCTGCCTCTCTGCCTATTTGTCTGTCGAATAAATAAATAAAATCTTTTAAAAAATAAAATAAAAGTGGGAGAGAGAGAAAACTTCTCAGAAAGTCTAAGTCATTCCCAGGCAACAAACCACTTACTGAACCCCCACAAATTCTGCTTGAGTGTGCTACACAATGTCCTGATAGACAACACACTCCTAGGAACAGGAAGGAATCTGGACTGACCTGTATCTGTATCTGGCTCAGCTTAGCCTCACATGAAGATCAACACACAGAGGACCCCAGTAAATGTTACTGGGATGGAATGTGAGCAGATAAGCAGGACCTGGGATAACTCAAAGGCTCATACAGGCTAATATTTCTCCTTCAAAATGAATGCTGATATTAAGGAAGAACTCTGGCTAGAGCAAAGAACCCACACTGAGTCCCCCCTCGAGGGAGCTACTCTGAGAAAACTCCTATCTTCATTATCACTGTCCCCAGAGAACTGTACCATACACTGGCGTCTTCCCTGGCAGGATGACGATAATGAGCTGCAGCCCTGAGTAGGTGTTCTTGAGATGCCGGAACATGGGCTCCACGCTGTCTGCCCCCTGCGCATATTTGCAGAAGCAAGGCTGGCCCTGGATGGGCATCCCTGCATCCTTGGAAATCTTCCGTAGCTGGTCTGTGAAGTTCCTGCAGCACAAGTATGATCATGACAGGAGGCGGTGAGTCCCACTTCAATACCGCTGAACAAATGCCACTATCTTAGGTACCTAGGACTAGGACAGCCAATGAGAAATTCTGACATAAAAGAGACGGGATTACCGCCAGTGTAAAAAAACAAATTTATAGTTGAGTAGGACAAAAAATCACACTTGCTAAGTATTCAATGGTATAAGCAGAGAGCCAAGGGAGCCCAGAGAAGGGACCTGTGGGAATTCTGAGTCCCCACCTTGTCCCACTCAAGTAGCTGATTCGTGGGCACTAAGTCCATAGCAATAGGCTAATGCCCAAGAGACAGGACTCTGATCACATTAAAATAAACTCCAACAGTGGTCAAAGCACAGGAGGTACTCAGTAAAAATGAGCTCCCTCCTCCCCTACTGATTCTTTTAAGCCTAAGAGCAAATAATTAAACAAGCTTCTTTCCTTTGGCTCTGGGGCTTTACCCTAGGAAAGAAAGACAAAGTTGGAAGAAAGGGTACACATGCAGATTTAAAATATCAAGCTACATACATACGATAGATTGAAATGAATAGCAGAAAACTTAACTTGAAAATCCTACATTTAGAGTAAAAGCAACATACAGAGAATAAAGCCAATTACTTAGGGGACATTATATAGTATATAAATACAAATATGATAGATTCAGAAGCCTATATAGTGAGGAAATAACTATTTTTTCACATATTTAGTAAAAAAAAAAAAAGCAAACAGATAAATACAGTATGATACTGTTATGTAAAATTTAAAATCACTTGAGGGGCGCCTTGGTGACATATGTGGTTGAACTCTGACTCTTGGTTTTAGCTGGGTTATGATCTCAGGGTCATGAGATTGAGCCCCACATTGGGCTCCACGCTCAGCTTGGAGTCTGCTTGGGTTTCTCTCACCGATTCCTTCTGCCCCTTCTCACTTCCCCACTTCCCTACCCCTGAGCTGTCTCTCTCTCTAAAATAAATAAATAAATCTTTAAAAATGTTTTAAAATCATTTATATACAGGTACATAAAACATAAATTAGATGGAAGGTCATAATATTTCATGATAGTGACTACATAAGAGGGAGGAACTGAACTAATACAGAGAATATAAAGGTATCAAACTTAGTAAGTCAAATTTATTAAGTGGGTCTCTACTTCAAAGAAAGTGGTATACCCAATCTTTTCTCTACCACCAAATCACACTTAACTATTGTGTTCTCTGCTGGAGGTCACATGTTGAAAGAAGTCTACAATAGGGAAGATCTTGAAATCTTCTCCTAAAAGGGATACTGTGCAGGTAACAGAACTTCTTTAGCCAAAAGAAAAATTCCAAGGGTTGACCATAGGACTCCCTCATCCATTCCCAATTACCAATTTCTCTACCTCCACAGCCATCTTCACTTCTCCCTCTATCTTAGCAGAAAGGATGCCTTTTCCTGTGCTCTGGATCCCATCCCCTCACTCACACTTAGGAACTTTGCTCTATTTACTTTCCAGTTCCTCAGAGTTCTTATATTCAGCCTCTGTTTACCCTGAACATTCTCCCTGGATAATGTCATCCACTACCATACCCAAAGACTCAGATTTTAATCTTTAGCCCAGAACCAAACATCCAACTGGGTACCACTGACCCAGGTGTACAAGTCATATTCTTACCCTTTGCAACCGGGGTTATCACTGGGAGAAGGGAATGTCTGATGAACAGATGCCCAACTCTGAGATTCTAGGTTTATCAGTTTCTGTACCCCAAAACACCCCAAAGGATTTTTTCAAAAGAACTTTGCAGGGAAAAAACATGAGAATGAGAGACGCATACAGAGAATAGAGCTACCAACAAGCTGACAACAGAAAAGCAGAGAGCTGGGAGCCCTTCCGACATTGCTAAGGGCCAGCTCTCTAATGCTAAGCCAAGGCTACGAATAGCCTGATCTAAATGGCGCTAAAATCCCCAAACCCCAGGAAGGGGGACAAGAGGAACTCATTTAAAAGAAACTATTGGGGCGCCTGGGTGGCTCAGTGGGTTAAGCCACTGCCTTCGGCTCCGGTCATGATCTCAGGGTCCTGGGATCGAGCCCCACATCAGGCTCTCTGCTCAGCAGGAAGCCTACTCCCACTCCCCCCCTCTCTCTCTGCCTGTCTCTCTGCCTACTTGTGATCTCTGTCTGTCAAATAAATAAATAAAATCTTAAAAAAAAAAAAAAAAAAGGAAAGAAAGAAAAGAAACCTTATTAAGGATGCCTGGGTGGGTCAGTCATTAAGCATCTGCCTTCGGCTCAGTCATGATCCCAGGGTCCTGGGATTGAGCCCCACATCAGACTCCCTGTTCCATGGGAAGCCTGTTCTCCCTCTCTCACTCCCCCTGCTTGTGTTCCCTTTCTCACTGTGTCTTTGTCAAAATAAATAAATAAAATCTTTAAAAAAATAAACAAAAACATAATAAAATAAGCTATTAAGTGTGATGGTGGTAGTTATATATCTATGAGGGGAGAAGGGAGAAAGACAGGTAGGGCAGCCAGAGTCCCTACATTCATCAGGAGCTACTGTAACTAATTCTGATGAAATCCCCAATGCCAGCTGAACCTGCCAGACACATACTCTATTATCCTTGTCAATACCCAAAGTGGTCAGCTCCACCAACTTTTCCTCAGTCTAGGTGTGCACTGACCCTTCGACCCTACTCTAGATCCAAATAAGAAGCGACCACATCAAAAGACTACAGGAAATAGTGAACTATACACTTTAAATGGGTTAATTCTGCGGTACTTGAAATATCTCAATAAAAAAAAAACTGACTTTACTATTCATTCATTCACTGAAGACTATTACTCCCCTAATGTATTCCTTTAAATCATTTGCGATATCATTTTCTTCATTGCTGTCATCTGTCCCTAGCCCCTCAGCCACAGGTAGCTAAGAGGCCCTTACAACTCATGTTTATCTAATTCAGGTCACTTGGACCTGAATGAACAAATTCTGTATATAGGAGAGGAGAGCCCAGAGAACCAGCTGAGCTTTTGTTTCCAATGAGGAATACAAGCTTTGAAGCCTCAGATCGGATTTGATCCCAACTCTGACAACTTCTTGATATGCAAACCTTGTACAAGGTACTCTTTGAGCCTCAGTCTCCTGAAAATGGAAATACCACCACCTACTCACTGTGAAGATGAAATGAGAAAACATAAAATTAAGTAGTGTTGCTGCAACATTATATTCATCACTGTATTATTTACTACCAATGCTAGTAATTCTAACAATAAAATAATTCAGGTCTCCTTTAGGAGATTCATGTCCTAAAATCATCATCTCTGACACAAATACAACTTATAGGAGACTTCTGACCACAGATGGTCAGAGGCAGAAGTGTGAGCCAGGAAGCACAGGGAAGCAGCGTCAAGAGTCAGAAAGAAGAGACCACAAATCAAATCTTGGCCCTTTGTGGGTAGGGGAAGGTAGGCAGCTCTAGGGTGCTTCCCTCCCTTCCACCCATACATCCAAAACTCCTTACTTGAGCACCTCTTCTCGACACTGCTTTTGGGGTGCGAAGCAGGCGATGGCCCAGACTTTGATCTCAATCCCGTTGTAGAACTGTTTCCCCCGCATGTCCCAGACACCCTGATTAGGTGTGGCAATGGCCCGGTTCTGGGGATAGGCAGAGGGGGCGCCCAGGTGAGCCTCAGTAGAGCCAGGTGAGTAGGGGAGCAAAAGCCCCTGGCTATATAAACCCAATTCCCCTCTCCCATATGCCCCAGAGATGTTGTCTGGCCCTGACCCTGCTCACCCGGCCGCCGTACTGCAAGATGGGCGCCGGCAGCACTCGCCCCGTCACCTCCGTCATGTCATCCTTCACTTTGATCCCAAATTCCTGGATGTAGGGATCTAGGTTGTAGCTGGCATTCTTCATCTGCAAGACAAAAGGAGGGGATCTCAGGAGAGCAGCAGCTTGGCAATACTGCTCACCCTCTGGGTCCCAAGGAGAAAGCCCTGAAGAGCAGCTGGGGCTGGCAAGTAATAGCCCTAAAAAGGGGGGGAAAGTGGAAAACGAAGTAAGTGGGAGTGGATAACACAGGGAAGTAATACAGGAGGGAAAAAGAAATAGGAAGCCAAGTAGCTACAGGGTCAAGAAACAAGAGCAGTCCTATGGAATCCCAGGCAACAAATCCAGACTTTGTGTTCTCCTGAGGATCCTGCCAAGGCAGAAAAGCATCTATGCTACCAGGGGCCCCAATGACTGAGCAACCAAGCATACATTTCTCTGCAGCCCTACTGACCAGGCGGCTAATCTCCTCCTGTCTGTCTGGGGCCGACCTAGCTGTAGCCTTTATCATGGTCGAAGTCTGGTTGTCGGTCAACTTCTTAATGCAGCGCTGCCCAGCCACAATGTTACAGACCTGAGGAAACGAGAAGGACAGGTAGCTCTGGCTTGAGTACAGTCCACCCTGTACCCAGAGCCCCACAAGAAGGGAAGAGACCTTGGCTGTCAGCCCTGGGAAGGGGATTGCAAAATTTCTTGTGCAGAGACAAGTTAGAAAATATCCATGTACAATACAAAAGGCAATATAGCCACTTTGTCATTAACAGATTGGAATCCAGAGCCAGATCTAAGCTCAGGCCTCATGTTAACTGGGGAGAACAGTAACAATCCAATACAGTTGTTCAGAGACTAAATAAAATAAAGCACTTAAAGGACCGCATATAGTAAACTCTAGCATAAATTATTATTTACCAAAGGACCCAGTATAGAGCTCTTCTGAATACTAAAAAACTCAATACACACAAACTGGATTCCAAAGGTAGTAGACAGCCCTTCAGTGATGACAAACAGTCAGATGCTCCCCTGCAATCCACCAGTAGAACTGGAGATGGCTCTTAACTCTTGAGCCCCAGCCTACAGATGATCACTAAGCCCTTGGACTACAGAAATCAGTCTCTATTGGCTGACAGCGTCCTCTATTGGTGTGAGTTCCCACCATGCATTCCTGTTTTGGGACCCAAGAGAACACAGCAGAGATCAGAAAAAAGACTTTCTAGTAGAGTACAAGACTTCCATTCCCCAATATACTATATTCAAGATGCTGTGAACAGGAAGCCTTTTGGCAGTGCAGAGAGAGCCAGCAGGTTGGAAGGACTTGAGTTTGAAGTCCAGCTTTGCCATTTCTAGGTGATATTACCTTGGGCAGGTCTCTTAACTACTCTGAGACTCTGCTTCTTTAATTTCAGTCACAGGATAAAACACTAGCTGTCTACAAGGTTGTTGTGAGGAGTTACACAAAATGAAATGTATAATTTGTTCACGGAGGGCCAACACTATTTAAGTACTGGTTTTCCTCCTAATTTCCGAAGTTTATTGTGAACAATGGTAGGAAAACCAGGACAGGGTCACCTGCCCTTAAATTCCATATCCCAAAGAATATACAAATTGGTCAATTCAATTAATAAAAATCTAGAATTGTTAAAATTTAGGAGGTTGCCTTCTTAAAAGCACCTTAAAGTTGTTGCACTCTTAACAGATTATTTAAGCTACAGAATCAACATTAGGGAAAAAACTAAAGCAGGGATATGGAGAAACTGGAACCCTGTGTATTGCTCATGAGAATATGAAATCGTACAGCCACTGTGGAAACAGTATGGTGAATCCTCACGAAGTTAAACACATAATTATGATATGATTCAGTAAATCTACATCTGAGTATGTACTCGTAGTGAAAGCAGGGACTAGAATATCTGTACACCTATATTCATAGCAGCATTATTCATTATAGCTAAAAAAGTGAAATCAACCTAATGTATCCATCAATGAAGGAATGGATTAAAAAATGTGGCATATATGTACCAAAAAATATTACTTAGCCCTGAAAAGGAAAAAAAATTCTGACACATGATACAATTTAATGAACCTTTAAGACATTATGCTAAGTGGAATATGCCAGTCAAAAAAGGGCATATATTATATAATTTTATTTATATGAAATGTCCAGAACAGACAAATGCACAAAGACAGAAATAGATTAGTGATTACTAAGGGCTGACTGGTGAGAGAAGAAGTGTAAGTGACTACTGATGGATATGGGTTTTCTTCTGGAAATGATGAAATATTTTAGAATTAGATAATAATGATGGTTATACAATTTTAAACATACTCAAAACCACTGAACTATACATTTTAAGAGGGTAAGTTTTATGTATACAAATTATATCTTGATAAAGTTATTCTAAACAGTGATATTTAAAAAAAAAAAAAAAACCCACCTGGCTACAATTGCCGACATGATTGGACCCTGCACCTCTCTCTGAAATCATCCCCTACTACTTTTCCCCTCATATACTACACACCAGCCACTATGGCCTTCTAGCTCTTAAAAAAATCCAAGCTCCCTGATGCTTTAGAGAGTTTGTACTTATCATTTACTTCCTGCCTGGAAGGATCTTCCCTCAGGTTAATGAAGGTTGTCTCTAACTCAAAATTTAGGACTCAAATGTCACCTAAAAGAGATCCTCCCTGACCATAACTAAAGTGGCTCTCCAAACCCCTCCTTCCTTACTTCTGTCCCCTTTATCTGTTTTATTATTCTGATACCACTTACAGCTATGTCAAAATATCTTATTTATTGTCTATCTCCCCCTTCTAGAATATTACACTCTATGACAGGGACCTTGTCTGTCTTGTTAATCTCTACATTCCCGGCACTTAAAAGAGCAAATAACACACAGCAGGAGCTCAATTAATATTTGAAATAAATAATAAGAAGAATAAAAATATGTCATTATATAAATTAATCACCTTGGAAACTAATGTTTACACAGAAGTAATGTTAATTTGCTAAAAATCTTAGCTTGCAGAAGATATTAACTAAAGCCTATCTACTTAGCTGGGATTGTCTTTGAAAACTCCTGCTTTCACCTCAAGAGAACATACTGTCTTCATTCCACTTTCCGTGCATCAACGCTTTTTTTTTGTTTGTTTTAAAGATTTTATTTATTTATTTGAGAGAGAGATCACAAGTAGGCAGAGAGGCAGGCAGAGAGAAAGGGGGAAGCAGGCTTCCCGTCGAGCAGAGAGCCCAATGCAGGGCTCCATCCCAGGACCCTAAGACCATGACCTGAGCCGAGGGCAGAGGCTTAACCCACTGAGCCACCCAGGTGCCCACACCAACAGCTATTAACTAAAGTCAGAGTTCTTAGGTTTGGGGATCTTCTCTTCCCTCTGCCTAATTTCCTCTGGTTAGCTCTAAATTCCCAGAAGCTAAGGGAAGGCTTGAGCTTTGGTCCCATCTATTTGACTCTTGCTGTGGAAACAAAGTGAGATGTTATTCTAGGTTAGTGCTCCTCCAATTTTAATGTTCATATGAATCCTCTCTGGATTCTGTTAAAAGATTTTGATTCAACAGTTCTAGGTGGAACCTGAGATTCCACATTTCAAACAAGTCCCACTTGCTTCACATTTCAACAAGTCCCACATTTCAAACAAGTCCCCCAAGTAATATCTGTTGCTATTTGTCTACTGACCACACTTTGAGTAGTACTGGACTAAACAATGAAGAAGTCAGCAGTAGCTTCTCATTACACATTTTGGCTAGTGTATACCAAATCAAATATAGCCCAATGGTTCTGCATTTGTATTTTAGGATTTAAATAGCATTTCTATTCTTGAACTGCAGGCTTCAAAGATCTGTTAAAGCACTAAGATATGATAAATCTTGGGGCTAAAACCTTTTCAAAAGGAACACACTGATCACCACAGTGGTAACAGTGAGTAGGATTCACATCATAACTAACAGATATCTCTATTTTCTGGAAAATAAGGTATACTTGTATCTCTAGATCATTTAGGATCCCCAGCTCCAGATAAGAAATATCGAAAGTTAAGACAGGATAAGAGAAATAAAAATAAAAATGAATTCAGATATCTGAAATCTCTGTCCTGAATGAACTACTTAGTTATTAAACATAAATACAGCTTTCACCTTACCTGGCAGTCCTAAAAGAACATGATAGCAGGATGGGGAATAACGAAAGAAATTAGCAGGTAAGAATGAGGCCTACAATTCACAAAATGACCTCATACCTCTCAGAACGTCAATTTTCCAAGCTTCAAAATGAGAATGAGAGACTATGAATGGGAGAACACACCTCTGATCACCAGTGTGCAGGTACAATGCTTGTTCTCCAACCCAGCCATTACTTGGCAGCCTCACCTCTAAGGGCAGGTAGGTATGCTTTTGTTCCTGGCCAACTTGCAGGCAGGGCAGGTGGGGATACTTGAGCTGAAGGTTATATTTCTGCTTGAAATACTGTGCCACGGTGCACTCCACAGTCTGTCCACTCTCTAGCTGCAAGGGAAACCTGTTCGGGGGAAGGGAAGGAAGTGTCAGAGCCCAGCACTTAATCCCACCTCTTTAGACTTACAACCACGGGAAGCCCCAGACTTGGCTTCATCCCTATCCAGCCTCTTTGAGCACTGCCGTTCACAGGAAAACAGGCAAGACAGGGCTCTGAGAGGGAAGACAAAAGATCTGAAAGGCAAGTTCCACAATACTCAAGACCATATCTGACTCATATGCATTTCTAGTGCAGACCATAAAGTCCTACACACAGCAGAGACTCATAGTCGCAGTCTGAGGTCAAGGAGGTAGATAGAATCAATAACAAATTCCCCAAGGTCTAGCCCAGGAGCCCTGACTTCTTTTTCAGAACGAAGAGTAAGTTGTGAAAGATCCTTACATTTACAGAACTGAGGCAGCAGTCAGGGGAATACTCTTGTTCTATAGTAAAGGCCCAAGGAAGAAAGGTAGAGACCAAGAAGGTAAAAATGTCAAGGAGAGTATCAAGGATCTGGGAAGTTTGGAGGATGGATGGCAAACTCCCACAGCTTATCTTTGAAAAAAACGCCTCATCCTCAAGGCTGTTAGGGTTAGGGGAGAGGGACAAGAGTGAAAGAAGTTATGCTGAAATATCAGCCCTCTTCCACTAAGGTACGGCTTAGCAGCCTGTCAACTCACGTCTGATGGCTGGCAGGGCGGCGGGTAACATTACACACACGGTATTTCCTCTTCATCTGTCCACAGTGGGTTACTTCCACCTTTAGCCCTGGAATACACACACTGCTTGTCAGAGTTGGAAAAGGCTGCTCATGCACCCAGGCTTGGCCTCTCCCCTGAATATATCCCAAGGGGATTTCCTTTTAGGACTAAAGACAAAGTGGTGCTGTTTCCCTTCCCCACCTGGTTGGGTCCTCACCTTTGATCTCCTTGGTGAAACGCACACGCTGAGAGTCTGTGAGGGGCTTGGGTTGCTCGTCTATGTTCCTGATGTCTAGCACCTCACACATGAACTCAATCACCGGCTGTGCCTTGTAGAAGGCAGTGGCTGAGACTGTGGGGACAGGGTGGATATAGGATATAGCTCAGCTCAGGTTTGGTCTTTCAGAATAAATGGAGGCACTGCTCTTTACACCCTCTTCCTTATAGGGTATTGGGATGGGGGAGGGGTCCCAGGGCTATAGGGATTAGACTAGGAGTATGGTTGCAGAGCTGGGAGGGATGAGGCTGGGAGTGTGGTCACTGGACTCAGGGTGCCCCTGGCTCCATAGCTCTCCCCACTCACCGTCAATGTTGAGCATCATCTTCCACATGGCAGGGCGCACAGACTGGTGAAAGCCGAACCAGACCTCGCGCCCACCCCCCAGCGGGTGGTAGTAGCCCTCAGGCGGTGAGAAGAAGGAGCGGCCCACGGGGGTGTACCTGGCAGGGACAGGCAGAGAACTGGTCCCTCGGGCACAGGCCCCCACCCTGTGAGGCATCCTGGGCACGGAGGAGCCCTGGCCTGGAAGGCAGGACACCAGGGCTTTAATTCCAGCTCTGATCCTTGACTAGTTGTATGACTGACCTTGCACAAGTCTATCTTTTCTCTGTCCCGCAGGGACAGATGGGGTGGAGGTCCAAAGATATCTATAAGGGCCAGGGCCAAGGCTTTAAACCACCTAAATATATATGCATACTGTTTGGCATATGGTAGGGCTTCAATGTATGTTTTATTTGAAATGCATATTGTGGGACCTTAATAAGTGCTTATTTTCCCCACCTCCCCACATAGCAATTATGCCACCACTAGTTGCCCAGTTACAAACTAAACCCAGTACCTCATGGATGCCAGGTGCCTCATGGCCACATCCAGGGCTTGCACAGACTCCAAGGGAACAGGGATCTGCCCACTGACAAGGGCCTCGTGCAGCATGCGCCAGCTAACAATAGCTAGCCACTTGATGGAGACCTTAAAGATTCGATCCTTCCCTTCCCCAGGGATTGTCACCTCAAAGTCAACCTTCAGAAGAAAGGAGGTGAAGGATTGCCAGTGCTTTCCACACAGTCCAACATTCCTTGCCCTGCCCCAGCTTCCCCCACCACATAGATTTCCCAAGCACTTGCTCCTTAAACTGACAGGGCCAACAATGAAGATTTCAGAGGAAATCCAGACATTTAGTCTCTAGCCACATTAGCTTAGTACTTCTATCCCTCTCAACTTAGCAGGAAGTCTTTAGGTCTATTTTAAGTCTAACCTCAGTGTTTGGGACAAGGACAGATATACACTGGCTAAATAAACATCAGCATCTACCCATCCCTCACCCTAAAACACACTTTCTCATCATAAAAGATGATAGGTATTTCTGAACTGCCAGACTCCAAATAGACTTACATGAGTTGTGTACCACCCCAGACCCCTGGCACATCTAGCCTGACTCCCAGCTTACCCGTTCATTGCCAATGGGCAGTGCTGTGACAGTGTAAATGTTCTTCTTTCCATCATACACGGGCTTGCGATCACCAAAGATCTGAGGCTTGAAATGCTGGACCATGTATTCCACCACCTCCCTGTGGGAGATAGAAGCAGCCTATGGAAGCTGAGAGACTACTACTTCAAGCTCTTGGAGGCAATTCGATGTTCAGGTAATGTCCACCCCCTCCTAGCAGCTACTCTAATCTCTACTCTGTGGTAGTGCTTCTCAAATGTTAACTTTCATATGAATCACCTGGAGATTTTATTAAAATGCAGATTCTAATTCAGGTCTAGAGCAAAGTCTGAAATTCTACAGTCTTAATAAGCTATCAAGTGATGCTTCTGGTTCTCAGATCACCAAGGCTCTAAAGAATCTGAAAGAGTAGTACATGTGCCTTCTGGAGGCAGAGTGGGGAGGCAGAGAAGAAAAGGACTCATTCCCAAGGTCTATCTAGAATCAGGAACAGAATCCAGGCTGCTCCAATCCCCAAACTGAGACATAAAAAAGGTAGATGAGGAAAAGGTGTGAATTGATATAGGAATAAACCGTGGAAGAACCCTATCTCTTCCATCTCTCTGAAGCTCTAAGTCCCACCTCATTATCATCTCTTTCTTGATTTTACTTCCTGTCCTCTGCCCCTAAGATTCCAGAATGTCCATTTATCCTTCAGAATACCATTCCACCCAACAATCCGACCTCTTTACTTTCTAAACCAAAGCTCTTGAATACTATTGGTTTAAAAAAACCCTCAAACTATATTTGTAAATAACAATAAATACATGGTTTCAATCCTAATTAGGCTTCAGTGCTACCAAGCAATCTTTTCCATGTCCCTGATCAGTACCATCCCTCACAGACTGTGTCAAACTTTCTCCTCTACCCTTTAACTCCAGAACCCGTTTCTACCTCCAATCAAAAATCAACTCTAGGGAAGCCCCGGTGGTTCAGTGGGTTAAGCCTCTGCCTTCGGCTCATGTCATGATCTCAGGGTCATGGGACTGAGTCCCACATGGGGCTCTCTGCTTAGCAGGGAGCCTGCTTCCTCCTCTCTCTCTGCCTGCCTCTCTGCCTACTTGAGATCTCTGTCTGTCAAATGAATAAATTTCAAAAATCTTAAAAAAAAAAAAAAATCAACTCTAATGACTCTAAAAAGAGCACAAGATAGGCAAGGCCACCTTCAAGTTCCCAGACATATGAATAAACGTATTTATGTAGGCAGACCTCTTTTCTTTTCTTCTCACACTTGAAATGTCCCCTCCATATGTAATTTTTAAATATATGAAAATGTGTTCAACTTCACTCAATAGAGAAACTCAATTTAAAATTAAACCAAGGGCGCCTGTGTGGCTCAGTGGGTTAAAGTCTCTGCCTTCGGCTCAGGTCATGATCCCAGGGTCCTGGAATCGAGCCCCATCGGGATCTCTGCTTAGCAGGGAGCCTGCTTCCCTCTCTCTCTCTGCCTGCCTCTCTGCCTACTTGTGATCTCTGTCTGTCAAATAAATAAAATCTTTAAAAAAATAAAAAATTAAAAAAGAAATAAAATTAAATTAAACCAAGCAAGATTGGGGCACCTGGCTCGCTCAGTTGGTAGAGCTGCAACTCTTGATCTCAGGACTGTAAGTTCAAGCCCCAAGCTGGGCAAAGAACTTACTTTAAAAAATAAGTAAAATTGATCCAAGATATAATTTTCTACATATCAGAATTCCAAAGGTCAAAAAATCCAATACACTGGACTGGTACAGAAGGAAGAGGCACTAATACTCTTGATAATGGGAGTATAAATTGGTACAATTTACCTTAAAAAAAACAAAACAAAACAAACAAACAAACAAAAACAACTGGTAGTATCTCCAAATTTTTCAATGTATTATGCCAGCAATTCCACGCCTAGGAATTTATCCTATAGATACACTCATATTTCAGTGCAAAAATGTATCTACATTTGATAATATTCAACAGTTTCACTTTTGTAGCAAAAGTTTAGGTTAAAGCTAAGTGTTCCTCCATAGATTTATTAAATAAGTTATAATACATCCATTCAATGGAATATCTATGGAGCTATGTAAAAGACTAAGGCAGGTATACATGATCTGATATATATTGTTCAGTGGAAAAAAAGCAAGGTACAAACAAGGCTTACTGGATTCTATATTTTGTGTGTATGGGTTTTTTTGTTTGTTTTGTTTTGTTTTTTAAAGATTTTATTTATTTATTTGACAGAGAGAGAGATCATAAGTAGGCAGAGAGGCAGGCAGAGGGTGGTGGGCGGGGGAAGCGGGCTCCCTTCTGAGCAGAGAGCCTGATGTGGGGCTCGATCCCAGGACCTAGAGATCATGACCTGAGCCAAAGGCTTAACCCACTGAGCCACCCAGGTGCCCTGTGTGTGTGTGTTTTTAAGATTTTATTTATTTATTTGACAGAGATCACAAGTAGGCAGAGAGGCAGGCAGAGAGAGAGGGGGAAGCAGGCTCCCCACTGAGCAGGGCGCCCAATGTGGGGTTCCATCCCAGGACCCTGGGAACATGACCTGAGCCAAAGGCAGATACTTAACCAACGGAGCCACCCCAGTACTCCTATTTTGTGCATTTTAAAAAACATTTTATATACACATATGCTTACATATGCAAACAAAAATATGTGGGAGCATACTCAAGAATGGTAACAATGAATGCCTTTAGGGAAAAGGACTAGGGGACTAAGGACCAGGGTAACAGGAGACATTTTTCACTGCTGCTCTTTTTGTAATATTTTATTTATTTTTACATTGTGCATATGTAGTTTTCAAGTAATAATGAAATAAATTAATTCTGAAAAGAAATATCGCTTCGGGGCACCCAGATGGCTTAGTTGGAAGAGCATCAGACTCTTATTCTCAGGGTTCTAAGTCTGAGCTCCATGCTGGGTAGAGAGATTACTTAAAAATAAAATCTTAAAAAAAAAAAAAAAGAAAGGGAAGAAAGAAAGAAGTATTGCTTTTTCCAAGGCTAATTCCTCCAACTATGTTTCTGTTCTATAATGTCTTTCTGCCTTAGCAATAAGTAGGAACTCATTCCTCTCCCTTCTGCCCAGTACCTTTAATTAGCTTCTTCTCCTGTTTATCTAGGTCTTCTTCTTAAAAACTTTCAGTTCATTCATTCATTTTAACAAGTACTGCAATGCACAATGCACTGTACTTGACTCCTATAAATCCTCTCTAACCAACATAGTCTCTCTCTCTCCCCATGCTTCACTGTCAAGCTATTTAATAAAGGCTATTTGCTCTCACTGTCCTTACCACATTACCTTCTACTTATTCGTCAACTCACTATAGTTAGATTACTAACTAACCCAATTACTCTGCTGAAATTCCTTTGCAAAAGGCACCAATATCTCTTAATAGCCAAATTCAATGATATTTTTCAGTGTTTACCTTACCTGGAATCTCCTCCTCAAAAACTTCTTTGAATCTGGTGATACCACCCTCTACCAGTTTTCTGGACAGTCTCTGAAGATTCTGAGACTCAGGACAGTAAAGACCCCTGGATTTGGCAGCTTATGTGCGTCACTTACCGGTTGACTCTGCGAGGACACTTATCCGGCTTGATATCCACCTCGTAGTGGTAGACGTCAATCTTAGGGATGTCCACCTCAAAGTAATTGGCCAGGAGCTTGATTGGTTTCCCCACAGTACCAATGCCAGGTCGGCGAGGTGCCTGGAACACCTGCTGCAGGGGGGGCAGGTAGGCGCCTGCAGCTACAAGATAAAGAGGCTGGTGAGGGTAGAGTCTAGCAATCTTCATATCATTCTGATCAGAGAAGGCACAAGGCCTCCCGGAACCAAACAGGAGAGTATAAGGGAAGCCTCCTTCCTGCCTACCCAACTCAACTGAGGGGTTCCACAGACTCAGACAACCCACGTTCATTTTTTTCAAACCTCTCTCCAGATAGGAAAATTATCCTTCTTGTCTCTCTTTGATTCATCAAGTGAATACTTAATATGTTTCTATTACATGTTAAGCAGAGGAGCTAAATCTGGCTCCCAATAATAAAACTTTCTTTCTTGTACTAGATTAAGACACCTGCCTCCACCAGGTATCTAACAGACCAAGAATTCTCTTCTCTGCCAGCCAGATGCTCACTTCACTTATCACCATCCTGAACATGAAATAGCAACATCATAATGCTCCTCTGCAATGTAAGCAGGAGGAAGATCCAAAGAAGGTCAGGCTAGGGGGATGTGAGGGAGACAATGTTTTAGAATGGATTAAGGCAACTGAATGGCTGAGGGTGGAGAGACATTAAAGTTGAAAAGGCTAAAAAAAATACAGTTTGGAGACAAAAGAAAGGAGAGAGGCTGAAACAGGAAGCTGACAAAGCGGCCACAACTGGAAATCACAGCAGAAAGAGGCTTGATCTAGGAAAGAGGAAAGGCTGGAGTTAAGGCCTGGGAAACATAAAGGTTAGAGTTGGGAGCCTGAGCAAGAAGCAACGCTGCAACTAGGGAGACAAAGAAGAAAAAGTTCACAAGAAGAAAAAGCTAAGGAATGAAGACAGGCAGAACACAGGAAACTGGACTAAGAATAGGCTAGTGTACAGGACTTGGGAAGGAGAGGCAGCCATTAACATGCTGGAGAAGAATGAGATACTGGCTCTGAGGAGGAGAATAAGGTGCTTTGCACAGGCACAGCTCCTGCCACACAGAGAGCCCAGACAGTAACAGAAGGGATCAGTTTCAAGATAGAGCAGGCCCCTGGGAAAGGGCTAGGGCAGGGCCAGCTTCCACTACTTTCTCCTCTTTTGCCACCAGCTAGATTGCTGCCCCTAGTTTTAGTTTCTAGCTTGAGGGGAAAGAGAAGAAAAAGGGACACTGCCTAAGAGAAGCCTCTGTCCATAGCTACTATCGTCATTGCCACTAGAGGACCAGCCCAGGTGGGAGAGACGAATAAACCAGCCCAGAACCTCCCATCATCATAGCTCTGCTTTCACAGTCTGCCAGGCAGGGGGGATGGGGCATATCCTCAGCTGGGGGGTCAGGAAGAGGTCAGAACCATTCTCGGGAGGGGCAAGCTTCCCAGAGCTAAGCTGCTATGTCTCCTTCTAACTACCTGTCAAGCCCAGCCCCACTCTGCAGACAGGGAAATGCAGACAGAAAGGGAGGCTCAGCCTGGGAGTACAGGGCCATCAAGGACCAAGCTACATAGGGAAGTGAAAGCCTAACTACTAGCACCTGGGTGCCTACCCCAGAAAGAGCTGGACAAAAATTACACATAAGCAATAGATATATGCAAACACATAGTAAGACACATTCCTGTCATACACACCCAAACACACGCTTAGACCTAGACAGTTTACCTTTATATATATACCCCTCACCGCCCTAGATGGTGAGTTCTTCAAGAGCAGGGACTGTATCTTGCCTCCTAGCATATAGGAGGTGTCCAACATACAGATATTAAATGAATAAACAAATATCCACAGATATATCATGAAGAACACATATGCATACACAACATTCAAACACCTGCAAACTGCTAAAAAACAATTATACACCCTGCAAAAAATAAACATCCTGGTGGATATAAGAGATACCCTTCCCTTCCCCAAATTTTTACATTCCATTCACCTCCATAGCCTTCCAGGCTGAATAATCATTTGGATTCTTGGGAAAAAAGGCATCCCCTAGAGCTGGGGGCTGGGTGGAAATGATGGGGGATGGGACACTCAAAGGCTTCTCTTCCCCAGACATAGGACTACACATCAAATTCAGCCTTAGGCACCCTCCACTCCAAGGAGGCTTTGAGAAAACAGAAGAACCCCCTTTTCCCCTTCATCCTCAAACTAGGGAAGGCAAAAGGGAGAACCTCTCTCCCATCCCATCCCCCAGCAAGCCTTAGAGCTGTACAGAGTCCCCCCCCTTAGCCTACCCTGCCCCCAGTTTTTAGTCTGAGAAAGGGAGACACTTCCCTTCAAACCCAGACAGGGACAGACGGCCACTTTGTGATGCAGATGAGGGCCCCCGCACGGAGGACAAAGCTTGGGCCTTGGGGGAAAAGGGGCGGGGCCCTTCCTTGCAGACAAAAGCAAGGAGGGAGGGGCCATGAAAAGGACACTCCCCCTCCCCCATCCCTAACCAGCCCTGAGAAGGAAAAGTAACCAAGCTGAAAGGCCTGGCTCAGGGATTCCTTCCCTGCAGTTTTGAGGCCCACATACCTCCTTGAGAGCCAGACTGCCTATTCGAAACACAAACTCAAGGCTGCGTTAGCTGTCCAGTAAGCAAAGACTAAGAAGCCAACCTCTCCTAAAAAAAATTTATCCACACATGAGTATATACAACTACTAAATATCCATACATGTGCTTCACCATTTATGTTCACAATGGAATGTGATTCACTTCATTTACTAAATGTGTACTTTGTGTCAGGGCCTAGAAACTCACTGTTTCCACAGATAAATTAGGTATTACCTCTACCCTCCTGAAGCTCCCAATCTAGTATATGTGCTTGGAACACACCTGAGCACAGAAAGCACACATCAGGACATAGCCCAGTAAAGTGAGCACCAGTACCTTTAATTTTGTGTACTGTGTCCTCCAACTTTCAAAAAAATAGTCTTAGCCTGGGAAGGAGGCAGTTATGGGGTCCCTCCATTCACAGCTTCCAGACTGAACTTCAACTATGCCTTCTGATGAGGTAAAGCTGGTCCCACTAGGCTACAGCTGACTCCAGATACCAGGCTCTAGTCCCTTCCCAAGAAGATTATATCTTGCAATAAGAAAAAAAAGTAAATGTCTTCATCACTCCAGAGCCTACTAGGAATTCATCAAAATGAAGTCATTAGCAGTGTAGTATGGGTGCCAGCTCCCAGCAATCCATCTGGACCTCTGTGACCTACTCCTACTCTATCTAGTACACAAGTTGCTCAAATAGTCTCCAGCCTAGAAAACCAGGAGAATTACTAGAATGGAGAAAGAATCCTAAGGGAAGGAGAAACAGTTTTCTGAAGTCAGGTGCTCCCCGCATTCTTCATGAAGACCTACACAGCCTTTACGAGGTCATTTTTGTTTGGGGGAAATTAGTCACTAAGTACATACAGATCACTAAATGGATGAGCTGAGTAAATTGGTAGGAGCTATCTCTTTGGGGGAATGGGGGGGGGGAGACGTTGGGGAGGATGGGGGGAGTGTAAGATCAGGCATAAAAAGATAATGATTTTTCCACCAACAATGAAATTCATGTCCCAAAAGAAATGAAATTCTTGTCCTGAATAGAAATCCTATTTCCACCCCTAGAGCAAATGGAAGGAGGTAGTGGGACAAGACCTAAAGGATTCCCAGGTTCAGAATGCTCCTTCCAATCAAAGGGTAAGAGATCTAGGACACAGGAGGTGCCACTATTCCACAGCCCATCCTGGAGACTCTGGTCTTCAGGTAGCCCTACACCAGTCTCTCTGTTCTCATCTCCTTTCACCCTGATTTCCTGTGAATAAGAAGTTAAGGCTATTACCTGGAACTCACCAGGGTGAAAGCTATAAACTCCCCCTCCCCCAAACAACTTATCTGTGACAAAAGGCTAACTTGGCAACCTTGGGTCTAATAACAAGGCCCTGACAGTTTCTGGGGAACAAAGAGAAGAGAAAGAAAAGATATCCAGGGGGGGATAGAAGCCACAAAAAATATTAAAGAATAGAAAGAGAGTAGGCCGTCACGTGAGGAGACATTTCAATGGAAAAATCATCGTCTTTGGATTAAAAGGTCCCATCTCTACAAAGTATTGGACCAGAAACGAGGAAGCCAGGCAGACAACCCCTTCCAGGTAAACCTGGTCCTGGCCTTGCTCCTTCAGTAACCAACACCCTTTCTAAGTTCTCTCTTCAGGGGGAGGACACTGCCTTGGTTCCAGTCTTTCCTCATCCAAGGAGCATACGGCGGCACTTTGGCAGTTTCTCTCAACCCGTTCTTGGCAAATTCTGACTGAGGGTTTCCAGGATCAAGTGTAAGAGCCCCAAAGATGGGGAAGGGGACCATTTCTATTTGCACTCTGCCAACTTAACGTTTGAGAGAACGCGCCCCATCAGCGGGCTCCTTTTTCCAAGACAAATCGGGCGGGATGGGGGAGGGGGGGGGATTCGGGCAGCCACGCCCCCACCACTTCGGGCTGCCCCTTCCAGCTGCCACCTCCGCGCATGCTCCGGCGCCTCCGCTCCAGCTCCCCAGACTCACGGGGGGGAATCCCGGGACTGGATCCCCCCCCCCCGCCCCCCGACCCTAGCCCCAGCGTCAGGCCCGGCTGGGGCGGAGCTCACAGCCCAGCTCTGGCGCCTTCTCCCAAGAGACACTAGCCCAGCCCAGCCCCCGCCCCCCGGCATGCAGCAGCACTGGGCCCATCTGTGTCGACCCCCTCCTCTCCTGGACACCTGGAGCCCGCCCCCTGCCACCTGCCGGGCCTCCCCGTAGGCCTCCCGGGATCTCCGGGAGTCCTTACGTACGTTCAGGCCCTTCTCCCAGATTACTTCCCACCTCCAGGAGTGCATACAGCCTCCTTTGATAAACAGCCCCCGTCTTA
The DNA here is from genome assembly GCF_022355385.1 of Mustela nigripes. Classification (NCBI taxonomy): domain Eukaryota; kingdom Metazoa; phylum Chordata; class Mammalia; order Carnivora; family Mustelidae; genus Mustela; species Mustela nigripes. The sequence continues at coordinate 27,085,673 of NC_081570.1, read as the reverse complement.
GGGCTTCCTTCACAAGGTTTCCCCCGGAACTGCATACAGCCCCCCTTCAAACTGGGCCCCCCATCCCATAAGAGCCCCTCTCCTCACTCAGGAAGCCTTTCCTCACTCGGAAATCCTGTTCTTCACGCGGGAGTCCCCCGGTCCTTGGAGCACGCACCGTCCCCCACTCCCGGGGGCCCTTACCTGCTCCCGAGGGTCCCGCTTCCATCCCATATACCCGTGCGGAGGTCAGGCGGCCCGGAGACTGTGGAGTCCAGAGTGAGGGGCCTAGGTACCCCGCACTCTAGCTGCACGGGCTTCCGGGCCGGGCTCGGCACCCCCCCCCAAGCCCGGCCGCTCGCGCCGCTGCCCCCGCAGCCTCCGTTGCCGCCGCCGCCGCGGAGCCTGCAGCAGCTCCCCCTGCGAGCGCCCGGCCAGCTGCCAGTGCGCAGGCGCGACCGCCAGGCCCAGGGGGCGGACGGGAACGAGTCAAGCGGGGCGCTCCGACGGCAACAAAGGCCAATGGAGAGGGGCGGGAGCACCGGGGACCTGAGGCAGCGGCCCCTGGCGGTCACCCGTCGCCATGCAGCCCGGCGGGAGGGCTCCGGTAAAGGCGCCGCGGAACGGCGCAGCAGCGTAAGTGGGGTGGGGCGGTGGGGGGAGGGGTCTGTCCCCACCGCCCCCCTTCACCCCCGGCAGCAGCCTCCGGCCGTGTGTCTTTTCCCCAAACAGGTCCCTCCAAACCTACACACAGCCTTCCCCCTTTGCACAGCCAAAAGCATATTTCAAGAACCCCACCTCATTCCCAGTCTCCCCCACACACACTCAGAGCGCCCCATCACCCAGGGGCCCTGCCTCCCACCTCTCCTCCCAATCACCCTCATCCTTCAAGCTTCGGCTGCAAAGCGCCTGCCTCCGCGAAGCCTTTCTCCGTCCCTAGTCACTGAACTCACTGACGCCACCCTCTTCTTCCAGGCCGAGTGCTGGGCGCTGAGACCACACACGAAAGAGACCCTGCCTACCCTGTAAGATGTCACAGCCTCAACTTAAGTGCGACTACAGAGTTCTATCTGGGGGATCTGGGAAGCACCTGCCTACACATTTTCATCCAGAACTCACTCCTGAACGCGGTCAATCTGCTTCTGTCCTCATCACATCACTTAAAATACTTTTTGTCTCAAAATTCAAAGGATAATTTTCTATTCTTATTTCTCTGCAGCATTTGGCACTGACCTCTCCTTCCTTTTTGAGGCTTACTTGGCTTCAGAATTTTCTAAACTCTCCTATTGCCTAATCTTTTTCAGTCTTCTTCAAGGGTTATGCGTTGCTTTTTTGCCCCAGTAAAGAACAGTGTTCACTGTGGTTTTAAATCCAGCTCTCGTATTGCACCTTCTACTTTTTCCTCGAAGGTCTCATCCATTCTTATGGCTCAACCATCCCTCCAAATCTCTATCTCCAGCCACATCTTAAACTCATATTTCCAAGTGTATGCTGGACAGCTCCACCTGGATCTCCAGTACTTCAAATATGGAGTCCAAAATCAAACTCTTTATCTTTCCCCCACAAATGTGCTTGTTCTATGCCTCCTTCCTCTGTAAATAGATACAGTTTCCAGAAATGATAGATTCTCTCCCTTGCTTCTTGACCCCATTCAGCACTTCACCAAGTCCTGACATGTTTACCCCCTGACTTGCTCCCACATGACCCCCCCCCCCACCACCATTCTGCAGGCTCCTTGTTTTAGTGCAGATCCTTGGTGCTGGTGTGCACCTTGCCAAAAGTAACACAGCCACTTCCCTGCTAGTCTCACAGTTTCTGGGAACATTTCTCTCATACAGTTTGCTGCAGATGAGAGGTGGTAAGAGACCCAGCTTTCCCATATATTCCCATATATTCATGTGTGTTCAACCACATGTATTTTTTGATGTGTACTTTACACTAGATGCTGTGCAGAGGACTAGGAACTTCAGAGAAAGATCATACCCAGTCCCTACCCATAAGGATATTAATTTCTGACACTTACCATAGTGTACTTTGTTCTCAAATAGCAAGCATCATAATCACCCGGAGAGCTTGTTAATACTTTTTTTTAAAAATATTTTATTTATTTATTTGACAGACAGAGATCACAAGCAGGCAGAGAGGCAGGCAGAGAGAGAGGAGGAAGTAGGCTCCCCACTGAGTAGAGAGCCCCATGCGGGGCTCAATTCCAGGACCCCGGGATCATGACTTGAGCTGAAGGCAGAGGCTTTAACCCACTGAGCCACCCAGGTGCCCCTGGAGAGCTTGTTAAAAGATTGCTGAGCCCCGCCTCCAGAGCTTGTGATTCAATAGGTCTTGGGTAGAACCCAAGAATGTTCATTTCTTTTTTTTTTTTTTTTCCTTCACAGTGCATTTCTAGTAAGTTGCTAGATGAGGCTGATGCTGCTGATCTAGAACTAATGCTCTACAGCATAAAGTTAAGAACAAAGACTCAAGGGGGCCCTAGATGACTCAGTCATTAAGCTTCTGCCTTTCGGGGATCAAGCCCTGCATTGGGGATCCAGCCCTGCATCAGGCTCTCTGCTCAGCAGGAAGCCTGCTTCTCCCTCTCTCACTCCCCCTGCTTGTGTTCCCTCTCTCACTGTGTCTCTCTCTGTCAAATAAATAAATAAAATCTTAAAAAAAAAAAGCAAGAAAGAGAGAGAAGAGAAAAGAAAAGACTCCAGAGCGAGCCTGTTTTGGCTTTAATCCTGGTGTTGCCATTTACTAGCTGTGTAACATGGGGCAAATTATTTTAAGATTTTATTTATTTGACAGAGAAAGAAATCACAAGTAGGCAGAGAGAGGGGGAAGCAGGCTCCCCACTAAGGAGAGAGTGCGGCTCTATCCCAGATCCCAAGATCATGACCTGAGCCAAAGGGGGTGCTTAATCCACTGAGCCACCCAGGGGCCCCATGGCAAATTACTTACTTTCTCTGTATCTCAATTTCCTCCTCCCCCATTTTAAGAGATAGAAATAGCCTACCTCAATGGTCTGCTGTTAATATACACAAAGACCTTAGAACAGTACCTAGAAGAATGTAGAAGAAGTATTAGTCACTGTTATAACCATTATCTGCCTCTTGCACAATATTCTAAGTTCCTGAAGAAAAGGGACCGAATCGGATCCATCTCTGCCCCCTTTTAGTGCCTGGCACAAGCTGTGCCTACAATGATCAGTAAATATGAATGGATCTGAATCAAAGAGATGGCATCAAAACATCCTCAGAAATAGCAGGTCCTCTGCCTCAGCATAACCAAGCATTCTATTAGAAAAGTTGGAATCCCCATTCTAAAGTCTCACACTTAACTTTGTGAAAAGGCATTAGTCACTATTTTGACTCATCTCCAAAGTGGCTAATGGAGTCAAGCTTGGCCCTGGCAGACCATCTCCATCACCCAGGATTTCACTCTAGGCTAGGCAAAGAGGTACAGTTCAAGGGAAATCCGCATAGCATTTTGTTTTTGTTTTTTAATTCTAGGGCTTAGGCCTTTTTAAAAGATTTTATTTATTTGACAGAGAGAGAGACAGTGAGAGAGGGAACACAAGCAGAGGGAGTGGGAGAGGGAGAAGCAGGCTTCTTGCCTCGCAGGGAGCCCCATGTGGGGCTCAATCCCAGGATCCTTAAGGCAGACGCTAAGGACCAAACCACCCAGGCACCAATATGTTGGTATTTTTATGCAGACAAACTTCTTCCAGTAACTCCTGATGTACTTTTCCTAGAAACCTACTGAGTCCTTGGCTATTTCCAGTTCAATCCTTGCACCTCAGTCCACTGCTAACTCACACTCAAAGGCCTCTGTTGTGTGGGCCAGAGCCCAGATCTTTCCACTTATATACCTTCTCTATAGCCAGAGTTTCCTGGCCATAGATCAAGAATGGCCTGGGAAAAAGATTATATCTCCATCTATATTTTCCTCTTTTTATATTTAAAATTCAGCCTGCAAACAATGAGATCAAAGGCCATCTATATTTTCCTCTTTTTTATATTTAAAATAGTCTGAGAACAATGAAATCAAGGTATTATAACAGAAATAAAACAAATCATGGGGTGCCTGGGTGGCTCAGTGAGTTAAAGCTTCTGCCTTCGGCTCAGTCATGATCCCAGGATCATGGGATCGAGCCCTGCATTGGGCTCTCTGCTCAGCAGAGAGCCTGCTTCCCTTCCTCTCTCTCTGCCTACTTGTGATCTCTGTCTGTCAAATAAATAAATAAATAATCGTAAAAAAAAATAAATCATACATCCTAATATCAGGAAAAAAATCACCAACAGCTCTCACATGTACCATCTCTTTTTATCTATAATTAATATATTTCTCATATATTTCAGGAGATAATTTTAAAAATCAGAAATCATGAACAGTGGAATTAATAAATGTCAACCCGTACTTTGAAAAGACTTGTGAAATTTGAAATTTGTAGACTTTTTAAAAATTACTTAAAAAAATAATATTTAGTTGAGAGAGTCTGCATATTTGAGCTGGGGGAGGGGGAGAGGGAGAGAGAATCTCAAGCAAATTCTGCACAGAGCTTGGAGCCAGAGGTGGAACTCTCACTCAGGACCTTGAGATTGTGACCAGAGTGGAAATCAAGAATCCAACACCTAACAGACTGAGTCCTGCCAGAGGTACCCCCAAAATTACTCTTTTTAAACTGGGGTATAATTGACAGATAATAAGCTGTACCTATATAAAGTGTATGATTTAATTAATTCTAACTTACATGTCAACCTAAGAAACCACCACCACAATCAGGACATTGAACATATCTTCCACTCCCAAATTTTAAAAGTTATCTCCAGGAATAAATAAAAGACTAAATTTAAAAAAAATAAAAGACTAAAGAATTTGAAACCCTAAGTAAAATTTAAAATTACATACATACTTTTTCTTCAAAAAATGAAAAACAAGGATCAAAAACAAGAATTGAGCAACAATTACAGAAGACATTGAGGAAGTTATCAAAAATGACCGAAGAACATCTGGCCCCAAAGGTTCACTGCTTAATACTTCCAATCATTCCTGAGGTGCCTGGCTGGCTCAGTTCGTGGAACACACAACTCTTGATCTGGGGGGTTGTGGGCTCAAGCCCCATATTGGGTGTACAGATTACTTAAAAATTAAATCTTAAAAAAAATACTTTCAACTATTCTTGAAAGAAATAATTTCTGTTCCGTTTATATGAATGGCTCTAAGACATAAGAGGAAGAGGAATTTTCCTATTTGTGCACAGTTGCAGATAAAGATAATCACTTATCAGATGATATTATAAAAAGAGATCTCAAGAATATGGAGGATGCAAAAATCACAAGTCAAATACTAGCATATAGAATTCTGTAAGAGATTAAAATAATAATAATAATAAAGCTAATATTATTGTTTGGGTTTCTTTTTAAAAATTTTATTTATTTGTCTGAAGGAGAGAGAGAGAGAGAGAGACAGTGAGGGAATACCAGCAGGGGTAGTGGGCAAAGGAGAAGCAGGCTTCCTGCAGAGCAAGGAGCCTGATACGAGGCTCAATCCCAGGACCCTGGGATCACGACCCGAGCTGAAGGCAGACACTTAATGACTGAGACACCCAGGCGCCCGCCCCTATTTTATTTTAAAATAAACTCTATGCCCAACATAGGGCTTGAACTTACAACCCTGAGATCAAGGGTCACATGCTCTACCAACTGAGCCAGCCATGTGCCCCAATAATAGCTAACATTATTAAATATTTACTTAATATTAAGGGCCAGGTACGATTCCAACACTTGACATATGTTAACTCACATACTCCTCACAAAAATCTTGGTGCAACATAAAACAGATAGGTTGGTTTGGACTGAGAAGCAATAGGTAAATAACGAGCACAGGCAGGTATTATTACTAAAAATGGAGACACAGTGGGGTGCCTGCGTGGCTCAGTCAATTAAGCATCAGATTCTTGACTTCAGCTTGGGTCACGATCTCAGGATCGAGACAGAGCCCCATGTCAAACTCCACACTGAGCAAGGAGCCTGCTTAAGATTCTCTCTCTCTCACTCTGCCCCTCCCCCTACTCATGCACATATTCTCCCTCAAAACAAAAATCTAAATAAATAAATAAATAATGGAGACATAGATAAGTAATTTGCCTAAAGATCACACAACTTGTAACTAGCAGAGGCAAAACTTGAACTCAGGCTGGAGGGTTCCAGGGTCAATACTCTTAATCACACTATATGACATCATTAAAAGAAAAGCATAACACAAATATAAGGGTAATTCAGTGATGGTTCAAAAATAAATACCTTAATATGCCATGAAAGTAGTTAAAATAAAAACAAACATGGTAACAGTAATAGATAAAAATATTTTATAAATTTTAATACCCATTCTTAAGAAAATAATTAAAATCACTCATCCTTAACAAGATAATACTTTTAGCTAATGGGGAAGCAGTAGATATTTTTCTTTTTAAAACAAGGATAAATAAGGTCACTATATACCACTAATACTATTTCATTTCTTTTATTTAGAAGGGAGGGAAGGGGAAAAGGAGAGGAACAGAATTTTAAGCAGATTCCATGCCTAGCACCCAGCCCAATGCAGGGGTTTATCTCATAACCCTAAGATCATGACCTGAGCCAAAATCAAGAAGTCCGATGTTTAACCGACGGACCCATCCAAGTTCCTCCCACTTACACTATTTTAATACTGGTTTAGATATTTTAGTCAGGAAAGAGAGAGGAGGGGCACAGGTGGTAGAGCGAGAAATATAAACTTTGCATAAGTAAGATAAACTAGTATATAAGAATATATCTTGGGGTGCCTGGGTGGCTCAGTGGGTTAAAGCCTCTGCCTTCGGCTCAGGTCATGATCCCGGGGTCCTGGGATCGAGCCCTGCATTGGGCTCTCTGCTCAGCAGGAAGCCTGCTTCCATTCCTCTCTCTCTGCCTAATTGTGATCTCTGTCTGTCAAATAAATAAAATCTTTAAAAAAAAAAAGAATATATCTTTATTATAGTTGATGCAATTATATAACAAGAAAATATAAAATTTTACTAAAACTAGTAAGACTAAGTGGAAAGTTTCAAGAAAATAAGCAAAAATCTGTAGCATTCACTGCTCACACAAGTAATAACAATTAGAAAATATAATGATAAAATATCCAATTCAGGGGATGCCTGAGTGGCTCAGGTAAGCATCTGCCTTTGGGTCAGGTCCTAGGATAGAGTCCCACATCAGGCTCCCTGCCCAGCAGGGAGTCTTCTTCTCCCTCTTCCTCTGCCTTTCCTCTCTGCTCATGCTCTCTTCCTCTCTCTCAAATAAATAATTTTTTTAAAAACTTAGAAATAAATTTAATATATTTGTGACCGAGAAAGTCTATACGAATCAATAAAGAGACACTTAAAAGCCTAAGTAGAGAGAGGCCCAGCTCCTGAATAGAAAAAAAAAAAACAAATAATGTAATAATTTTTTTGGATCCTTGCTACTCGTCTCAAGTTCTGAGGACTAGAATCAGGTATCCCCACCCATCCCCATGTATTGCACTCCAGAAATACGAAGAGTTAAGGATAGATTCTGCTAGTCACTACCCCTAAGAAGAGATAAATATATAGGATCAATGCTACCAAATAGAAATATCATGTGAGCTACATATATAATTTTAGATTTTCTACTAGCCACATTATAAAAAACAAAAAGGAAGCAGGTGAAATAAATTTTAAAACATTTTATTTAATCCAAAAATATTATTTTAACATGTCATCTATATAAAAATTACTAATATTTTACATTACTTTTTTATGTAAATCTGAAATCTGGTATATATTTTACAGTTGTAGTACATCTCAATTCAGACTAGCAATATCTCAAGTGTTTGATACTTGTGGCTAGCGGCTACTATATTGGACAACACAGATGATCATTTCAATGAAATTCTGACTATAATGACAGAGGCAACATGTCATAGGAACTAAGAAGACATATATCTAGTGCAGTCTGGAATAATCAGGGTAGGTTTCCTAAAAGAGGTACCTACTTAAACAGGCCTGGAAGGGTGAGCAGGAATTAGCCAGGCAAAGGAAGGATGATAGGAAACATACTAAGCATCATTAGCAGAGAGCATGAAGGTGAGAAACAGCACATATTCCAGGAACTATCAGTTGTAATATTCCAGCATAAAGATGGAAGCAAGAACAGTGAGAAGAGCCTAGGGAAGTATACTATGCTCAAATCTGCCCACTCTCTCCCCAGTCCAAGCCAGGGTAGGGGCAGCAGGGGGAGGGACAGAAGGAGCTGTCCCTGGTTCTGACAACCAAGGTATTCTCACAATGTATTTCCACTCAGATTCATAGTTCATTTCCTCCCAGGCTGGAAAGGAACTGACCCAGATGGGTTCCCAAAACCTAAACCTGACCTAGCAGAATAGAAGATCCCTTTGGACAGGCTAGCCCTGAGTGGGCTAAAGAATCTTAGGAACATCCAAGTCTGGGAAGAGAATTCTAGGATACTGAAGTCAGGTATGACCAAGAAAGGCGTCCTCTTCGATATAAAAGTAGATATAGGGGTGCCTGGGTGGCTCAGTGGATTAAGCCTCTGCCTTCTGCTCAGGTCGTGATCTCAGGGTCCTGGGATAGAGCCCCACATCAGGCTCTCTGCTCAGCAGGGAGCCTGCTATCCTCTCTCTCTCTCTCTCTCTCTGCCTGCCCCTCTGCCTACTTGTGATCTCTCTCTGTCAAATAAATAAATAAAATATTTTTAAAAAGTAGATATAGATTTACCATAACAAATGAACCCCAAAGATGGCAGTCAGCCTGTGGTGTCCTATCTTTATCTCTTAGAAAATATAAACTAACAATTCGACTTTCAACCCAGAATCTATCTGGGTGGATGTTACCACACTGTTGATTACTGGTAAGGTTAGGGGCAGAATTAATTCCTATTATCTTCCTTCACCTCCATTAATCCTTAAGGGGGATCAATGGAAAAATATTTAAAATAAATAAGGCCTCAGTATATCAATGGCCAAGGAAAAGGATAGTTGGTACAAGTAGGACTATATAATTATCACTCAGTCAAAAGAAAGCCAACATAGAATAATAATTATATACCCATTAATTTTTTAAAATCTTATTACCTACTTAATGATAAAGATACTGTGATGGAACTGGTACAGTGCCATTTTATACCAGTATGATCCTATGAAAAGCAACATGGCAATAATTTCAAACCATTAAATACTTATACAGTGATTTTAAAAATTGAGTCAGTAGTTTAAAATATTCCCACAAAACAAAGTGTATCAAATAGTTTTAAAGGAGAGTTCTGCCAAACATCCAAGGAATAGCAGATCATTTGAGTCTTATACAAACTTTTCCAGAGAAGAAAAAATGGAATACTCCCCAAATTAGTAGAACTTGATATCCAAACCAACAAAGGTTATACAGGGAAGGAATTATTACAAGGTAGTTTTAGTCAAGGATGTAAAATTTAAAAAAAAAAAAAGAGGGAAACCAGATCTATAACCATATATATGTTTCTCATGACCAAACTATACCTATCCCAAGAATGCAAGATGATTTAACAATAGAAAATCTGCAAATGCTGCATTAAAGAAGAAAGCCAAAAATGACCAGCTTACAGATGCAGAGAAAAAATCACCTAATGGGGCACCTGGCTGGCTCACTGGGTAGAACATGTGACACTTGATCTTGGGGCTGTGAGTTCGAGCCCCACATTGGATGTAGAGACTACTTAAAAAAATTTTTTTAATCTTTTTTTTAAGATTTTAAGTTTTTTTTAAGATTTTTTTTTTAAAGATTTTATTTATTTGACAGAGAGATCACAAGTAAGCAGAGAGATAGGCTGGGGTGGGGGGAAGCAGAGAGCCTGATGCAGGGCTCGATCCCAGGACCTGAGATCATGCCCTGGCCGAAGGCAGAGGCCCAACCCACTGAGCCACCCAGATGCCCCCACCAAAAAAGAAATCTTAAAAAAGGGGTGCCTAAGTGGCTCAGTAGGTTATGCAACCAACTCTTGATTTCAGCTCAGTTCATGATCTCAGGGTCATGAGATCAAACCCAGTGTCAGGCTCCATATTGGGCATGCAACCTGCCTGAGATTCTCTCTCTCGCCCTCCCTCTTGCCCCTCCCTGCCAAAAGAAAAAAAAAATCTTAAAAAAAAGAAAAGAAAAATCATTTAATAAAATTCAGTATCTATTTATGATTTTTAAAAAAATCTTATGTGTCCCTGGGTGACTCAACTGATTAAGAGGCCAACCCTGGATTTCAGCTACGGTCCTTGGTCCTCAGGGTCCTGGGACCAAGCCCCAAATCTTGCTTTGAGTTCAGCGGGGAGTCTATTTGAGGATTCTCTCTCTCCCTCTCCTTTTGCCCCCTCCCTGCTTGCTCTCTCTCTTCTCTCTAACAAATAAATAAATCTTTAAAAAATCTCAGCAAACCAAGAAAAAGTAGTTTCTTAAGCTATTAAAAGCTATCTACTAAGGGGCACCTGGGTGATTTAGTCAGTTAAGCACCCGACTCTTAAACTCAGCTCAGGTCTTGATCTCAGGATTGTGAGTTCAAGCCCCATGCTGGGCCCATACTGGGCATGGAGCCTTTTTTTTTTTTTTTAAGGTATCTACTACAACCCTGTAGCAAACGCTGTTTAAATTAATATTATAGGAGTGTCTGGGTGGCTCAGTCAGTTAAGCATCTGACTCTTGGCTTCAGCTCAGGTTGTGATCTTGGGCTCTTAAGACTGAGCCCTGAGTTGGGCTCTGTGTACTGGGCATGGAGACTGCTTGAGATTCTCTCTCCCTCTCCCTCTACCCCTCCCACTCATGTTCTCTCTCTCTAAAATAAATAAATCTTAAAAAAATAAATTAATATTATATTGTGAAAATGTTCCAACACACACAAAAGGAGAGTGACTAGTATAATGACCTCCCAGGTACCCATCATATACCTATCATCCAGACATAATAATTACAAAATATAAACTTTATTATTTTTTTAAGATTTTATTTATTTATTTGACAGAGAGAGAGAGCGTGCGCACAAATAGGCAGAGTGTCAGTCAGAGGAGGAGGAAGAAGCAGGCTCTTGTCTGAGCAGGGAGCCTGAGGTGCGACTTGATCCCAGGACCCTGGGATCATGAGCTGAGCCAAAGGCAGATGCCTAACCAACTGAGCCACCCAGGTGCCCCAACAAACTTTGTTCTTAATAGTAAAACATTGGGGGGCAACTGGGTGGCTCAGTGGTTTAGGCCTCTGCCTTCAGCTCAGGTCATGATCTCAGGGTCTTGGATCGAGCCCTGCATCAGGCTCTCTGCTCAGCAGGGAGCCTGCTTCCCCCTCTCTCTCTGCCTGCCTCTCTGCCTGCTTGTGATCTCTCTCTCTCTCTCTCTCTCTCTATCTCTCGCCCTCTGTCGAATAAGTAAATAAAATTTTAAAAAAATAGTAAAACATTGGAAGCATTCTCTTTAAATTCTGGACCAAGACAAATAGGTCCTTACTTATTTCAGCATTGTGCTAGAGGTCTAACCAATACAGTGGGAACAAAAGAAAAGTTAGAAGACTAGAAAGAAATAGAATGTATTATCCACAGATGATACAATTGTCTATGAAAAAAACTCAAAAATAACCTACGGACATTACTGCATATGAAAAAGGAGAATTCAGCAGGACTGATAAATAAGAGATTAATATTCTTAAAAATCCATTGCAGGAAAAAGATAGTAATTTACAATAGCAAAAGAAATAAGTAAGTACCAAGGAATAAATATGACAAAAGGCGCACAGGACAGGTGTACAGGAAAAAAAATTACAAAAATTTTATTAAGAAAACATTTTAAAAGAGCGCCGCGGTGGCTCAGTGATTAAGTGTCTGTCTTCGTCTCAGGTCATGATCCTAGGGTCCTGGGATGGAGCCCCACATTAGGCTCCCTGCTCAGTGGGAAGACTGTTTCTCCATTTCCCATTCCCCCTGCTTGTGTTCCCTTTCTCGCTGTGTATCTCTCTGTCACAAAAATAAATAAAAAGAAAAAAATTTTTTTTAATTTTTTAAAAAGATTTTATTTATTTGACAGAGAGATCACAAGAGGCAGAGAGGCAGACAGAGAGAGGGGGAAGCAGGCTCCCCGCCAAGCAGAGAGCCTGATGCGGGGCTCGATCCCAGGACCCTGAGATCACGACCTGAGCTGAAGGCAGAGGCTTAACCCACTGAGCCACCCAGGCACCCCGAAAAAAATTTTTTTTAAGACCTAAAAAATGGAGGAAAAACTCTGCTCCTAGATAAATAGTCTCATTATTTTATTCTCAAACTCATCTACAGATTTAGAAGAATCATAATAAAAGTTCCATCACTGGTGCGCCTGAGTGGCTCAGTTGTTGAGCATCTGCCTTTGGCTCGGGTCATGATCCCAGAGTCCTGGGACTGAGCTCTGCGTCGGGCTCCCTGCTGCAGGGAGCCTGCTTCTCCTTCTCCCTCTGCCCCTGCTTGTGTTTCCTCTCTCTCATCAAATAAATAAATAAATCATCTTAAAAAAAAAAAGGTTCCATCAAGTCTTTGTGACTTTGTTTTGTAACTTGAAAAGCTTATTTTAAAATCTATAGATCAATAGCATCCCAAGGAATAGCAAAGACACTTATGAAGAAAAATTATAAGGTGGAGGAATTCATCCTACCAGATATCAAGTTTTATTACCTAACTATGGTAAATACAGACAGTGAGATAGGGGCTTAGGGTTAGATACATTGGCTTAGGGTTAAATAACTCTGTAGTCTGGAAACAGATCCATGCATGGATGGATGCAGTACTGATGGAAGTGGCATTTCAGACCACTAGGCAAAGGACAAATTAATCAATAATATGGAAAAATTAAAAATGGGAGACCTGGGGCACGTGGGTGGCTCAGTGGGTTAAGCCTCTGCCTTCAGCTCAGGTGGTGATCCCAGCGTCCTGGGATAGAGCCCTACATCGGGCTCTCTGCTCGGCAAGGAGCTTGCTTCCTCCTCTCTCTGCCTGCCTCTCTGCCTACTTGTGATCTCTGTCTGTCAAATAAATAAAATCTTTTTAAAAAAAAGTTCAGTTTCATTATTCTTGAGGAAAATAAGTAGTAAGATCACAGTGAGACATCAACTTCACCTACTAAAGTGGGTAAAATGCAAGGATGTAGAATAATGAGAACTCTTGGATCCTGTTAGTGTAAACTGGTACAACGAACACACTATCTTATAAAGCTGAAAATGTGCATAAACTACAACCCAACTACTTTGGTCCAGAGAAACTTCTGCTTTCACCAATAGGAGATACTCGTAAGAATCTAAGCAGCAGAAGCACCTGGGTGGCTCAGTCAGTTAAGCTGTCTGCCTTCAGCTCAGGTCAGGATCCCAGAATCCTGAGATAGAACCCCGCCTTGGGCTCCTCGCTTAGCAAGGGAGCCTGCTTCTCCCCCGCCCTCTGCCCCTGCTCGTATGCCCTCTGTTTTGCTCACTCTCTCAAATAAATAAATAAAATCTTAAAAAAAAAAAGAAAATATTCAATACTCAAGATATTGAAAACAACACTAACTACATCCATAGTAGAATCAGAGTCTCATGCTCTACCAACTGAGTTAGCCGGGCACCGCTCACTACATCCATAGTAGAATAAAGTAGGATGTATATAAATCTCAGAAACATGGTGGCAAAACAAGCTGCAGAAGAATGCATACAATATGAATCTACACAACAGTTAAAAATATGCAGAAGTCAACTATGTGGTTACAGGGTACAATTATATATTTTTAAACAATACAGAAAAGCAAGGGAATGGAAAACCCAAATTTCAAGATGGTAGTTACATCTAAAACGAAAAATATGACTAAATTTTGAAGAAACACATTTTGAAAGATTAGGTTAAAAACAAAAGAAACAGAACAAAAAACAAGGTATAAGTAATATTCTCCCTCTCTTTTCCTTTTTTTTTTTTTGATAAACTAAATGGTAATAGGTGTTCATTACAGCATTCTTCTTTATATCATACATAAATTATAACTATTCTTTTATAATTATCTGTGTGATCTTATACAATCAATTTAGTCTCACTGGGCCTCATCTGTTTTCTCATCTGCAAATCTTAGAAAAAAAAATACCCACCTCTATACAGATGTTGGGAGAATGAAATTGTTTAATATATATAAAATGCTTAGAGCAATGGCTCGACTTAAGGTGTACAGATTCACTCACTGCCTATTTTCAGTGCAGTACTTCTTATCTTAATGTACTTAATATCTCCCAGACTAAGATTTGTTTTATCCTCCCCAGAATAAACCTTCGATCATCTATTAGATGGGATATAGCCCAGATGGGCACTCAGCTGACTGTTGTAAAATCTGAAGACGACCTGGGCAGACTTTAACCATTCTTTCAACATACTCCTTTTTTTAAAAAAAATTATTTATTTGACAGAGGGAAACACAGCAAGAGAGGGAACACAAGTAGAGGGAGTGCCAGAGGGAGAAGCAGGCTTCCAGCCCAGCAGGGAGCCCCAGGCAGGGCTGGATCCCAGGACCCTGGGATCATGAACTGAACCCAAGACAGTTGCTTAATGACTGAGCCACCCAGGCCCACCAACATATCCTCCTTTTTTTAATCACCACCTTCATATCCATGTCTGTCAAATAAATAAACCTTTATAATTAAAAAAAAAGAAAAGAAAAAATTAGAAGAGCCATTCATTAGGTCCCACATCTGAAAGATAAAAAGATCCAGTTGAGGAAGGAGGACGGGGGAAAAAATTGAGAAGAAATCATCAAAGATCTAATACAAAAAACTTTCTCAGAAGGAAAGGGCACCAGTGCCCAGAAAGGGATCAATCTGTGCTCAGTCAGCACACTGAGACCATTTAGAAAGCAAACAAAGCAAAACAAAAAAAACTCGCGTAAGAGCACAAATTGCAAAATTTCAGGGGAAAAAGAGAGAGAGAGAGAGAGCTTAGAGCTTGCTCTGAGCACTTAGCACACGTTTTTGGTTATTTCTCACTCTGTTTTATAGGAGGGCAGTGACAGTGTCCCCCCTCCCCACTGACAGGTTCACTGCCAAATGCACAGCCGGGAAAAGAGCAGGGGCCCTAGGAACTGCCTCAGTCTTGTGTCCTTCCTGAGATACACCAGTCGCTCCGCACCATCTCCGAAATCCCTCAGGATTTACCCAGGCATTTCGGAGGGCGCAGAGCCATCGCATCGACCAGACCGATGACTCCCAAAATGAATCCCAAATATTGTCCAGATTTTTCCTCACGCTTAGACGGAAAAGCCTCGGGGT
This sequence comes from Mustela nigripes, assembly GCF_022355385.1. Taxonomy (NCBI): domain Eukaryota; kingdom Metazoa; phylum Chordata; class Mammalia; order Carnivora; family Mustelidae; genus Mustela; species Mustela nigripes. Next base: position 27,070,399 of record NC_081570.1, on the reverse strand, counting down.
CCTGAGTCAAAAAGCGCTACATTTGAGTGCTGGCTCCTACTCACAAGCTGTGTCACTTGAGGCAATTCAACCCCCTCCACATAAGTTTACTGACCTCGAGCCACATAGCTGGGACGCACGTAAGCGGCACTTGGGTGACAAGTGCGAAACAGTCCTCTCCCTTGAGTTCACGGTTGAAGGAGGAGACAGACCAAAAGGAAAAAAACAAATTACCCCAGCTTCCGGCGTCCCCCACTCTCGAGCCCATTTTCCACACAGCTTCAAAACAGCATTTCAAACTGTTACACCACTTGCCTGGTTGGAGTCCTTCACGGGCTCCCCTGGGCCCTCATGCTTAAAGGCCAGAGAATTTGGGGCTGGCCTCATGCAGCCCCGCACCTCGCACTTCGCAGAGCGACCGCGCGCCATGGCGTCCTCTCAGGTCTGCACGCTGCCGCAGCTAGGCCAGGTTGCCCCAAAGAGATCTGATTGGTGAGCGTGGAGGAAAGACTGAGCATGCGCAGCCTAGCTCCGTCCCATTCTTCATTCCCGCCGCAAACCTCTCCTGAAACCTTGCTTTTTTTACATTCCCCCCCGCCCACCACCCCGACCCCATTCTAGTGAGGTTCAATTGATAAGTCAATGAGCTGCACATATTTGAAATGTGCAATCCAGTGAGTTTTGACATAAACATACACAGGTAAATCTGTCACCACAACTAAGAAAGTGAGCTTATCTATCATCCTCAAAAGCCTCTTTTTAAGGCTTTATAACGCTGCTGCAAATTCTACCTAGCCTTCATACCCCCGCCACCACTTATCTGCTTCCTGTCAACATACCCTTAGTTTTCATTGTATAGTATGTTATATTACCAACATAAGTTTCGTTTTTGGCTGCTTCTTTCACTTACCATAATTGTTTTGCTATTCACCCATCTTGTATCAATATTACCTATTTTTAAGGCAGAATAGTATTCCATTACATGGATATATGACCATTTGTTTATTCATTCACATGTTGATGAACATTTGGGTTGTTTTCAGTTTTAGGTTATTAGAAATAAAACAGCTATGATGAAAACACTAATTTTTTTTTTTAAAGATTTTATTTATTTATTTATTTGACAGAGAGAGAACTCACAAGTAGGCAGAGAGGCAGGCAGAGAGAGAAGAGGGAAGCAGGCTCCCTGCCCCGCAGAGAGCCAGATGGGGGGCTCTATCCCAGGACCCTGAGATCATGACCTGAGCAGAAGGCAGAAGCTTAACCCACTGAGCCATCCAGGCACCCCAAAAAACACTAATTCAAAAATACATGTGTACCCCTGTGTTTACTGTAGCATTACTTACAATAGCCAAATTATGGAACGAACCCAAGTATTCATCCATAGATGAATCAATAAAGAGGATGTGATTTATGTATATATACAATGGACTATTACTCAGCCCTAAAAAAAGAATGAAATATTGCCATTTGCAACAATATGGATGGATTTGGAGGGCATAATGCTAAGTGAAATAAGTCAGAGAAAGAGAAATAGGACTTTGGGGCACTGGGGTGGCTCAGTGGGTTAAGCCTATGCCTTTGGCTTAGGTCATGGTTTCAGAGTTCTGGGATCCAGCCCTCATGGGGCTCTCTGCTCCACAGGGTGGTGGAGAGCCTGTTTCCTCTTTCTCTCTGCCTGCCTCTCCACCTACTTGTGATCTCTCTCTGTCAAATAAATAAAATCTTTAGAAAAAAACAAAAGAAAAATAGGACTTCACTCATATGTGGAATTTAAGAAACAAAACAAAGAAAAAAGAGATAAACAAAGAAGACAACACAACCCACATGCTTAAATATAGAGAACAAACTGGTGGTGAAATATGGGGGATGGGTGAAATAGGTGAAGGAGATTAGGAATACATTTATCTTGATGAGCACCAAGTGACATACAGAATTATTATATCACTATATTTACACCTGAAACTAATATAACGCTGTACATTAATTGAAAACAACAACAACAAACAAACAAAAAGTTACGAATATTTGCCTGCAAGTCTTTTGGACATTTGCTCGAATAAACACCCAGGAATGGAATGGCTGGATCTTAATGCATAACCTTTAACAAGATCTTTTTTTTTTTTTTTAAGATTTTTATTTATTTATTTGAAAGAGAGCAGAGGGAGCAGAGGGAGAGGGACAAGCAGACTCCATGTTGAGTGCAGAGCCTGATAAAGGGTTTGATCCCATGACCCTGAGATCATGACCTGAATTGAAATCAAGAGTCAGATTCTTAACAGACTGAGCCACCTGGGTGCCCCACTTTTAAAGAAAATCATAAGGAAATTTTTAAGAAGCTTACAATCTGTTTTCCAAATGATTGCATTATTTTACATTCTCACCAGAAGTATGTGAGGATTTTAGGTGCTCCACATCTTTCCAAACACCAGGAATGCTCAGTCTTTCTAATTTTAGTAGTCCAGTGGGAATGTGGTGGTATCTCATTGTAGCTTCAATTTACACTTTCCTAATGACAAGTTATGTGTAGCATCTTATTTGCTACTTGTGTATTTTCTTAGGTCAAGTGTTTGTTCAAATATTTTAGCTATTTATAAATTGGGTTATCTGTCTTACTAAACTGTTAAGAATTCCTCATATAGTCTAGATACAAGTCCTTCAGCAGATACATGCTTTGCAAATATTTTCTTTAGGTAATGGCTTGCCTCATTGTGTTCATAACAATGTTTTTTGAATAGCAAAATTTTTTAATTTCCATGGAATCAAATTTATTGACATTTTTTCTGTTACAGTTGACTCTTTTTGTGTTATGTTTTAAAAATCTTTGCCAAAGGGTGCCTGGCTGGCTCAGTTGGTGAAGCATGAAACTCTTGATCTCAGGGTTGTGAATTCAAGCCCCATGTTGGGTGTAGAGATTACTAAAAAATAGAATCTTAAAAAAGAAAAAAACTTTGTCAAATGCAAGGTCACTAAGGTTTTCTTCCATGTTTTCTTCTGGGAGTTTTATAGTTTTAGAAGCTTTTAGCTTTTACATTTAGGTCTATGATCCATTTTGAGCTATTTTTTTATATATATATATATATATAGTGAGATATAAAGGTCAAGGTTCTTTTTCTTCCCCCACAAGTCTATGCAGTTGTTGAAAAGATTGCCCCCATTAAATTGTCCAGGCACTTGTGTTGAAGATCAGTTGGTGATATATATATATATATATATATATATATATATATATATATTTCTGTTTCATGTATCTATTTGTCTATCTTTATGCCAATACCACACTGTCTTGGTTATTACACCTTTATTAGTCTCAAGATCAGGTATTGTACTGGTTATCTATTGTTGAATAAAAATTACCACAAATTTGGAGGCTTAAAATAACATACATTTATCATCTCGCATTCTCTGTGGGTCAGGAGTCCAGGCATAACTTAGCTAGATCCTCTGCTTAGCATCTCAGAGGGTGCAGTCAAAGCATAGGCCAGAGCTGGGTTCTCATCTAGAGGCTTGATTAGGAAAAAATCTACTTTCTAGCTTGTACGCTTGTTAGCAGCATTCAGTTCATTGCAGCTGTATAGCCAAAAGCTTCCATTTTTTGTTGGCTGTGGCTGGAGGCCACCGTTGGCTCCTAGATGGCCCTCACAATTCCTTGCCACGTGGGCTTTTCCAACAAGGTTAAAAGTAGTAGGAAAGTAGGGGGGGGTGCATCGGCAGAGAGTGAGAGAGGCAGAGAGAGAGAGGCACTTTACAGTGAGTCTGTTAGCAAGACAGTATTATATAACTTAACGTAAACCACAAAATGACATCCCATCCCCTTTGCCATGTTTTATTGGTTTGAAACAAATCATAGGTCTTATCCATACTCAAGGGGAGGAGATTAAAAAAAGACCTGAACAGGAGGAGGTAGGAATCATGGGACCATCTTGGAATTCATCCTCCACAGGTAGCATAAGTTCTCCAACAATGTTTTTCTTTTCAAAGTTGTTTTTGGTTATTTTAGGTCCATTGCATTTCAATATAAATTTTAAAATGAGCTATAAATTTCCTTTTTTTTTTTAGTTATGTTTAAATCTTTTTTTTTTCTTTAAGATTTTATTTATTTGTTTGACAGACAGAGATCGCAAGTAGGCAGAGAGACAGGCAGAGATAGAGAGGGAAGCAGGTTCCCTGCCAAGCAAAGAGCCCAATGTGGGGCTTGATCCCAGAATTCTGGGATCATGACCTGAGCTGAAGGCAGAGGCTTTAACCCACTGAGCCACCCAGGTGCCCCTAAAATGAGCTATAAATTTCTACCAAAAGCCTGCCAAGTTTTGACTGGTACAGTGTTAGAGCTAGAGACCAATTGGAGTACACATAACACCTTAACACTTTTAAGTCTTCTGACCCATTTTAATCATGTATCTTTTCATTTATGCAGGCCTTCTTTAATTTCCACCAGCAATATTTTCTAGTTTTCAGTGTACAGATCCAGCAAATCTTTTCATCTTTTTTTCAAATTGATCCCTAAGCATTTTATATATATATATATATATATATATATATATATATATATTTATATATTTTTTTTATTTATTTTTTAGAGAGAGATCACACGTAGGCAGAGAGGCAGGCAGAGAGAGAGGAAGGGAAGCAGGCTCCCTGCTGAGCAGAGAGACCGATGCAGGACTCGATCCCAGAACCCTGAGATCATGACCTGAGCCGAAGGCAGCGGCTTAACACACTGAGCCACCCAGGCGCCCCAGCATTTTATATTTTTGATGCTGTTTAAATGGCATTGTTTATTTATTTATTTATTTGACAAACAGAGATCACAAGTAGGCAGAGAGGTAGCCAGAGAGAGGGGAGGGGAAGCTCCCTGCTCAGCAGGGAGCCCAATGCGGGCTTGATCTCAAACCCTGGGATCATGACCTGAGCCAAAGGCAGAGGCTTTAACCCACTTAACTACCCAGGCGCCCCTAAATGGGATTTTTAAAATTTTGATTTTATTCTGAAGCTTTTAATCACTTAATAGACTCTTTCCTTGTGTGGAAAACCATGATTGTCCTGTACTTGCTGTGAAGGTAAGCATGTTAAATAAAGGGCAATGTTAGCATTCCCATTTGTTCTCACTTCTACTCAAGGCCTCTTATCTAAGTCTTACCAGCAATAAAGCTGACATCTTGCTCTTTGTCCAGTTATGTGATATCCATGTCCCTCTTTCAGTTGGTTCTGAACTGGTGTAGGGAAGAGGGTATGGTTTATTAACCCCCTAAAACCTCAACATCGCCTCCATCTGACTGATGAAACCTACTTGTGTTTCAAAACTCAGCTCAAGGCTTCCTGCCTTCATGACAACTTCTGATATTCCCTCCTATGTGTTCCTGTTGCACTTCCTATGGTACATGCGGCAACATTTAGCTACTCTCCTTTTTGGACATAGCCTTCCCTTTCCTCCTCCTCCTCCCCTTCCTCCTCTAAGCATATAGAAGTCTCAACAACATGAAAAAAAAAAAAAAAAACACCTCTCAAAAGCATAAAGAAAAAACAGACTTTATTTATCTTTGTAGCCCCAGTGCCTAACACAACATCAAGCAAGCAGTAGGTATTCAATAAATGTTTGCCAAATGCGTTATTATGACTGCAAAATGATACAACTTCAGTCTTGAAAAAGGAAAGCTATACATTACGTAATAGTGAAATAACAGAATACAAAATTCTATGTGCATTAAGATTGCCACTACATAGGGGTGCCTGGGTGGCTCAGTGGGTTAAAGCCTCTGACTTCGGCTGAGGTCATGGTCCCAGGGTCTTGGGATCGAGCCCCGCATCAGGTTCTCTGCTCAGCAGGGAGCCTGCTTCCCTCTCTCTCTACCTGCTTCTCTGCCTACTTGTGATCTCTGTCTGTCAAATAAATAAATAAAATCTTTTTTTAAAAAATGATTACCACTAGGGGCGCCTGGGTGGCTCAGTGGGTTGAGCCTCTACCTTTGGCTCAGGTCATGATCCAAGGGGCCTGGGATCGAGTCCCGCATGGGGCTCTCTGCTCAGCAGGGAGCCTGCTTCTCCTCATCTCTCTCTCTGTCTCTCTGCCTATTTGTGATCTCTCTCTCTGTCAAATAAATAAATAAAATCTTTAAAAAAAATGATTACCACTATATAGAAATGCATGTCAATTGAAAGTTAATATTTGAAATAAATTGCCATTGTGTGTGGTATCTTTTTTAATAAGAATTTTAAAACTCTTTATTATTCTTAAAGTGAGAATTCACACACACACACACACACACACACACACACACACGCAAGGTTGTGGGTGGGGAGTTAATGTCACAAAGGTCACTGAGACTCTGAGGGCAGCCAAGTGTAGGCAGTTAGAGAAAGCAAGATTAAACATAAAAGAAACCAAATCAAGTTCAAATGACAACCAAGTCTAGGGGCCAGGAGCTAGATCAAGGAAAGAGATCACAGAGACTAGAGTTCAGAATAAGATAAGACAGGGGCTCCTGGGTGGCTCAGTGGGTTAAGCCTCTGCCTTCAGCTCAGGTCATGATCTCAGGGTCCTGGAATCCAGCCCCACATAGAGCTCTCTGCTCAGCAGAAGGCCTGCTTCTCCCTCTCTGCCTGACTCTCTATCTACTTGTGATTTTTCTCTCTGTCAAATAAATAAATAAAATCTTAAAAAAAAAAAAAAGAATAAGATAAGACAGAACCACTCGGAGAGCAAAACTTAGGGTGGAGGGTGTTCAAGTATTACCTCCTTAAATATCTGTGGTAATCTGTGGATTTCATGTGTGTAACATACATTAAAGAACATCTACTATGTGCCAGAGGTTATGTGCCGATTTCACAAAAATGAAAGACAAAGTATCAAGCAGGCTAAATATAAAGATACCTAGGCCCTTTTATAGTAAAAATGTTGAAAATAAAAAAAGAAAGAGAAGATACTAAAAGCAGCCAGCAGAAAAAGGGCAGTTACCTTCTTTATTAGGAAACTCCGGAGAAATAGAACTAACGGAAGATATATATATATAGAGAGATAGATACAGGTATTATATATATAATAGGAACTATGTGTATAATAGGAATTACATATACATATAATAGGAACATAGGGCTCACGCAGTTATGGAGGCCCAAAAGTCCCACAATGTGCCCTGTGCAAGCTGAAGAACCAGTCTGAGCTTAAAGGCCTGAGAACCAAAGGCCACTGGTGTAAGTCCCCAGAATTGGAAACTCTTATGTCCAAGAATGTCTTAGCTCAAGAAGAAAGAGAGTAAAGTTGTTGTTCTTTGCCTCTTTGTTCTATTTGGACCCTGAATTTATTGGACGACACCTGCCCACATTGATCAAGACAGGTCTCTTTACTCATTCTATTGATTCAAATGCTGATCTCTTTCAGAAACACCCTCAACACACACCAAGAAATGATGATTTACCAGCTATCTTGGCATCCTTTAGTCCAAGCAAGTTGACACATAAAATTAACCAACAGAACTTCAAAGGAGTTGACAGCTGAATTCCCAACAAAACAATGGAAGATAAAAGACAATAAAATAACATCTTAGCAACTTCGCAAGAAAAAACTCATCAAACTATATATTGCCTATCAAAGTAGTCCTTCAAAAATTAGACGGCACAGGGCACCTGGGTGGCTCAGTGGGTTAAAGCCTCTGCCTTCGGCTCAGGTCATGATCCCAGGGTCCTGGGATCGAGGCCCGCATCGGGCTCTCTGCTCAGCTGGGAGCCTGCTTCCTCCTCTCTCTCTGCCTGCTTCTCTGCCTACTTGTGATCTCTGTCTGTTAAATAAATAAATAAAAATCTTTAAAAAAAAAAAAAAAAAAAAAAAAAAATTAGACGGCACAATTCAAAAATGGGCAAAGGACTAGAATAGACATTTCTCCCCAAAAGATACACAAAATGGTTAATAAGCACAAGAAGATGCTTGACAATCACTAATCATTAAGGAAATACAAGTCAGAACAACAATGAGATGTCATTTCATACTCATTAGGATGGCTATTATTTTAAAAACTAAAAAACAAAAAGAGATAATAACAAGTGTCCCCAGTATGGATGAAATGGAGAAATTGGAGTGAGAAATAGAGAAAGGAAATAGAAAAATTGGGACCCCTGTGCATGGCTGGTGGGAATGTAAAATGGTCCATATGCTGTGGGAAACAGTATGGCAGTTTCTCAAAAAACTACACACAGAATTACCGTATGATCCAGCAACTTCACTTCTGGGTATATACCTAAAATAGTTGAAAGCAGGGTCTCAAAGAGATATTTGTACATCCATGTTCATAGCAACATTACTCACAATAACCAAAAAGGAGAAGCAACCCAACTGTCTGCAACTTGGCTAATCGATGGTGGTATATCCATACAATGCACTATTATTTAGCAGTAACAATGACACAGCTCTGCTATGAGCAAGAACATGGACAAATATCATAACTACATAATTGAGCTAAACAAGCCCGAAACAAATGAGTACATTCTGAATGATCCCATTTATATGAACTCCAAAACAAACAGAACTACCTAGTCAAGATAGTGATTATCATTGGGGAGAATGGGCTCAGGTAATGACTAGGAAGGGGTTTTCAGGGGCTTCTGGAGCATGGTAGACTTGTGTTTTCAAATATGAGTGGGAGTTACATGAATGTGTTTGCTTTGTGAAAATTTGAGCTACATATAATTAAGATCTGGATACTTTGCTGTATTACACTTCAAAAAAGTTGTAGAGGACTGTACAGTATGGCTTCCTCCCTCTCCCAGTTTTTTCCACTTGTACATTGGATCTCATTCCCTCCTACTTGCTTCCTGTTCTCTCTCCAACATTCTTTTTTCTTTCTAATATTGCCAATTTTTCCTTCTCCACTGACTCCTTCCCTAGGGTGTCAATGTGCTCAAGTCTCTCCCATTCTGAAAAATGAAACTACTTCTCACTCCAGCCAACATCAGAATTCATTTCTCTCCATAATCCAAATTGTTAGCTCTATATTCTACAGATTCTTCAGATCTCTGTGGTTGGGCTTCAGCCCCCTCCAGATGTTGCTTCCACCAGAGTCACCCATGACCTCCATGCTGCAAATTTCAATGGGCACTTTTCAGACTTTGCCTTGCTATATGACATTGGATAGTTGATCATTTCCTTCTTTGTAGCTTACACCTAAGTGCTTCCAAGATTTTTACATATACTCACTTAGTAATTAAAACTCCAGAATGTAAGTACTAGTACTTTGTACTTCATGAATGAGAAAACTGAGGTTAGAAGAGGCTAAGTAACTTGTCCGGTGTCACACAGTAACTCCCTATCCTATGTATACTTAGTGAAACACTCTTTTCCTTTAATTTCTAGGACTAGTTCTTTTTTATTTCGTTGTGCATTTCTTATCCTCCTTTGGATGTGCTTCTTCCTGTGTCCACACTTTAAATACTTGTCTTTCCTGGGAGTCCATACTTCTCATTTCTTCTTGCCCTGAATAATCTCCCTGAACACACGTGTGAATGGTTTTCATCACCACCTGTATACTGATGGCTCCTAAACTCTCCTCCAGACTGCATGCCCTGCCTTCAAATCCAATTTGTCCCAAACTGAACTTAACTTCTTCCTTCCCACAAATCACAAATTTGCTTCTTCTTCTTCTGCGTTCATGCTGTTAATGGCATTATTATATATCTGGCTATGCTAGCCAGAAACCTGGGAGTCCTAAGGAATCTGCCTTCTTCCCCTCACTCTCTATGTCCACTTTGAACAAGTTCTGCCTTTTCTACTTTCTGAGTATCTCTTGTGTTCATTCTTTGTCTCCAAATGTACTACCACTGCTCAAGTTCAAGCCTCATCCCCTTCTGCTTGGGCTATTACAATAAAACTCCCCTTCAGCAAAATTTCATCTTCAACCTATCCACAGCACTACTGTTGGCATAACAGACACCAGTCAGACTGTGTTATAGCCTTGCACCTGTGGATAAACTTTAACCACCCCCCCCTTAGGGTGCCATTAAAGTCCTGTCCTATCAGGAACTAGTGCTTGCCTCTATCATCCAACCTTACCATCCCCTCTTCCTCCCTCACCCTTTATAATCTAAGAGTACTGAAATCACTTATAGTTCATCCAAATAAGTCATAATCTCTCTTTTCTCTTTGTGACTTTGCCCATGACAAGAATTCTTAGAATGCCTTCTTCCACCTTGTTAATTTATAAAGCACATATTTATTCTTTATGGGTCAGCTCAGTCATCACTTCCTCCAAGAAACCTTCCTTTATCCCCCATCACTAGGAGAGTTAGGAAACTCTCCTAGTGATCCCATGGTTCCATGTGTATATTTCTCATGGCACTTAACTCTCAAAGCTACCTTGTTACATGTGTGGCCCCAAGATTACAAATGAACCTGTCCATGGCCAGAACTTGTGTCTTTCATCTTTATGATTTCTACTGTATAATAGGAGCTCCAGAAATGTTTGTTAAACTAATCTATTTTCTTCTCCAGTCAACTTGTGATATAGTTGCTACTTGCCTTGTCTTCCTTTGTCACTTTTCTCCTTAAATATTTGCCACTAGCTTCTGGAGAATAAAGTCAACATAGAGGAAATCAGAGCCAAGAAATGGAGAAAGAGAGAGGCATGTGGCTTGTAATGGAGCTGATCAGTCTGTGCCTCCTCTACTTAGTGGCTACACTGCCCCCCTCCACATACTCAAAGGAGTGGACACACCAGCTGGTGCACATCCCCCAGGGACTGATTCAAGGATGGACATGAACATAACACACATTGTGGGGGACAAGGTAGGAAGGTCATTTAGAATCACCTGAAACACACACACACAAATGAGATTCTCATAAGAGATACCAATCACCCAAAGGAGAAATAAAGGAAGGCATTTGGGTAGACAAAAATTGTATCTACTACAATCTATAAGGGAATAGTGTGTTTAGCAACCCTTTATCCTCTCTTGTCAACCCAGCAAACTCCTGCTCACCTATCCCCAAATTCACCACCACTGTAAAAAGTCTTCCTTGACTCCCCAAGCAGAAGTTGTTTCCCTTTCTAAGTTCCCATCATTTTGTGCTCAACCGCAGAGGGTAATAATTCGATAGGCCTGGGTTCAATTCTAGGAAACTGTGATTTAACCTCTTTGAAGTGGGCTCCTCATCTTTAAAAAGGGGATACTATTATCAACCTCAAAGGACTGTTGCTGGGATTAAAGACATCAATATAAATTGACTGGTTATACTTGGCACTCAGGTAATGCTAATCTCATTGCCTCCCTGTCTCATGCCATATTCAAATGAACTCTTTGAGGGATTAAGATTTTACTCTTCTAGGGGTGCCTGCATGGCTCAGTTGGTTAAGCAGCTGCCTTCGGCTCGGGCCATGGTTCCAGGGTCCTGGGATCGAGCCCTGCATCGGGCTTTCTGCTCAGTGGAGAGCTTGCTTCTCTCTCTCCCTCTGCCTGCTGCTCTGCTTACTTGTGCTCTCTCTCTGTCAAATAAATAAATAAAATCTTTAAAAAATAAAAAAAAAATAAAGATTTTACTCTTCTGGGACATCTGGGTGGCTCAGTCGGTTCAGCATCTGCCTACAGCTCAGGTCACGATCCCAGAGTCCCTAGATCGAGTGGGCTCTCTGCTAGGTAGGGAGCCTGCTCCCTCTGCCTGCTGCTCCCCCTGCTTGTGCTCTCACTCTAATAAATAAATAAAATCTTAAAAAAAAATGTTCCCAGCACCTAGGCAGAGCTTGGTATATGTACTGGGTTTATGATGTTTGGCAGTGGATAGATACAGAGAGGGGGATGTTGTAGGGATGGAAAAACCAACTACCTGTAGTAAAGTTAATTATACGCAGAACGTGCTCTCTGGTAAACCATAAATTCCCTGAGCGTAAGTGTCGTACCATGCAAATCTCTGCATTATTTCTGCTGTGACTCACCCTAATGTGGTGAGAATTTTTTAAAGACTTGTGACTGGATAGCCCCAGGTTGGGTGTATTTAGGGAGCTCCTCTGGAGAAGTCAGTCTTTTTTTTTTTTTTTTTTTAAGATTTTATTTATTTATTTGACAGACAGAGATCACAAGTAGGCAGAGAGGCAGGCAGAGAGAGAGGAGGAAGCAGGCTCCCTGCTGAGCAGAGAGCCTGA
>NC_081570.1:26923726-27058198 GCF_022355385.1 Mustela nigripes | reverse complement strand
GAGCCTGATGTGGGGCTCCATCCCAGAACCCTGGTATCATGACATGAGCCGAAGGCAGAGGCTTTAACCCACTGAGCCACCCAGGTACCCTGGAGAAGTCAGTCTTAAGTATGTGGGCCATGTGCCCTCTGGAGACTGTAAATTTTTCTCAAAACTTCACTTAGATAGATCTTCCCATTAAGAGCTATACCCAGAACCCTGATGAATCTTATAAAAGTTTTCCTTTGTGAAATTTTGCTGAGACGCTCTTCTAAAATTCCCAAATATCAATTTCTAAAGATAAGAAGACCCAGGAGTTAAAAACACAAAGTTTCTTCTCTGTTCTTTCTCACATTTCTTAAATAGAGGAAACTTTTTAAAAGCAACCATGCATGTTACCATTACAGTATACTCCATATGTATTAGACAACTGACAAGAAAAACAACTTTTGGCACAAGAATGCCAGTTTATTCTCTTTTGGACACATGAACACAAAATATCCCTGCAGGCCAAAAAAAAAAAAAAATCGCAAAATTTAGACAACCATCATCTTATCTCAACATGGGGATACCACCCCTCCCTTAATAGTTTAGAAAGTACCTCGTATTGCTAAAGACATACATCCAGTCCAAAGTTAATAAAATACATTTTTAAAACATTACAGGTCTAACAATATAGAAACCAAAATTACACCATTAGTCAAATGAACAAATGCAAACATTTCAGCCACTAGACACAGAAAGAGCATGAATGTCAATAGCAAGGGATAAGAAAATGGTTAATTGATAATAAGATCTTCCCTTTAATTTTATAAGGAAAAATCCTTGGAGTTGAAGCAGTATTGATACAATGCCCTCAGCCTCCACTTCCTTAAAATGAAAGCAGAGCTACCACCTTGCTATTGAGCAAGAAAATCTTATAGCACATCCACAAAGGGTCACAAGGGCAGGGCAGAGAGGGTGAGCCTTCTTAAACAGGGGTTGCCTTTTCCCACTGGAAGGAGAGAGAGCTAAGCCAGGTAGGGAAGCTCTGACATAGGCTGGGCACCAGATCCTAAAGTATAGACCATATAGAACCTGTAAATCATCACTTTGGAAGCAGCAAATAGAATTTACAGTAAGAATGAATATGTTCTACCTGCCCAGACTCTGGCTGCACAAAGCCAGCTAGTTCACTCTAGAAACCACTCAGGCTTCAACAGCTAACGACAATAAGAAAATGTTATTGGTTCAACATTTGGATCTTCACCACTCTCCTGAGGTCCCTACTCCTTATCCCCTAATTGTTACTCTTTAGCATTGCTACATTTCAATCTTTCACACCACATGACAGTGCCTAAACAGGCTGCATTAAAAAAAAACAAACAGCCTAAATCTACTTCTAGAGAATGCACACCTCCCATTGATTGACACATGCATAACGATTCAGTCAGTCCCAAGGGGCTATCCTATTCAAATCGTCAAGCCAAATTCAAATTATGCATTCAGACTTGCTTGTAACAGTATTGCTGCAACTCTGATTCTGTAGTGATTACCGCTTCAAGATTCACTCCCTTTAGCAGGTTTTTTTTCTCTCCCCAATAATGCTAGTTCTTCCATATTTCTTTCCTTTCATCCAAAATGAGTGCATTTGCTCCCCCGTTAAAGGTACTGTTTCCTATAAAAATAGGCCTCCCGGCTTTTCCTCCACCACCACGCTGATTTGCCCCAGTGTGTAGGACTGACTGAGGTTGTACAAACTGTATAGTTCAAGGTCAAGCATATAGCCCAACTGCCGGCAAGCGAATCAGGGCTTCCTGGCACTCCACCTCACTTCCTGCTCCATACGTGCCAGGAGATGATGAGAAGTGACACTTCTGTGCGTTAACAAGTGAGCCCGAGGCACTCAAGGGCAGGTGTGGTGCCCGCTGGCCAGCCAGCCAGCCACCAAGAGTTCTTCACAACCTGGACGCCACTCAGTCCTCCTTCTCCTAAAGAAGCTCCGTTTTTCTTCCTCTTGGGTCCAGGGTGGCCATGCTGAAGGGTATTTTCTGAGCTCTCCCTGAACAAGCGTGAATAAAAGTAGCAGCCAGCCCCTCGCCAACATGTCCTGATCTGTAGTATCCAAGTGAGGTATTTGCAGAAAAGGAAAATCGTAAGAAATTAACATCTGCCATCTCTTCACTCCTGCCTGTTGTGCCTCAATTACAGAACTTGCTTTCATCCCACTATATGCAGAGAATAAGGATGTCTGCAGTCATATTAATGAGCTACAGGACACAATATACATTATAAAACTCTTAGAGACCAGTCTCAGCAAAGACGGGTGGCGCCGCTGACCAACAGCACATGGAAATGTAAACTTCAATGTATTTACAAGCTTCTTTAAAAGACTGAAGAAAAAACAGTGCTTTGTATTGCTGGGATTTTGAGAAGGCTAGTTTAAGAGATTTGGACCGGCTAATGAGTTCAAGCAAACACCCTTCACCATCAGATCCAGTGTTCCCCCACCAGCAGTGTCCAGGCAGAGGGGGCAAAACCGTTTTCCCACACTGTGTCTGTCTCTTCCCTCAGCACCTTCCTCAGCCATAGGGACTGTGGCTCTGGGGATTTTACCCCCTTCCCTAGCTCTCACTTCTGAGGTTCCAGGATAGAAAATCACATGTCAGTAAAATCTGGGCTGGGAAACACTGGCTGGAACTACCAAGACTCTATGTAACTGTTGTCCATTCACAAAGTGTTATCTACACTAAATACAAAATGTGTTTTTTCCCTACACTTTCACTGACGCTTGCTTTAGATCAGCTCCCCTTGTTTGGACAAGAAAGGAACCCGTCTCCTTGTGAGCGGGATCTAGAATCTCTTAAGAAAAATCAACCTTTTCTATGCAGTTTTAGTTTAGTGAAAGGAAGGAAACCCCACCAAGTACATTTCAGATTGAAAGAGAAACACAAAAATTTGCACTGCACATGACTGTGTGAGTAACCTTGATTCCCGGGAAAAGAAGTTTTAAATGCTGGTACATCTGTGCAGGTCGCAGCATCACTCAATATACCTTAAGGATTGGCAAAGCCTATCCGATAAGGAAGCATCCTGGTTCTAGCTTATTTTAAAACAAAGTGACAGGACACCAATGGTGACTATAAAACAGATAAAAATAATTCTTTAAAAAGTCATGGAAATATATGTCTTTTCTGACCAGTTTCAGAAATTGCCACATTATGATCTATAAGAAATAGCTGATAAAATCATACCGAAATCTCATCTAGAAAACTACACAGTTGGGGGAGGAAGAGAAGGGACCTTAAAAAATGCTTATTGCCAAAGTTAATTTTCTATGAGAAAAGTTTAAAAACTATTTAGATCTAACAAACCACACAGCAGCATAAAATGGGCACTTTTGAAAACTTTGAAAAATACTAAAAGCTAATTTTTTTTTCCAAAAGGGGGAAACATGAGTACTTTTACCATGGCAGTGTCATCTGTCACTGTGACATGGATTACATCTGTTTGTGCTACACATTCACAAAAGCCAACCAAATCAGAGAGCTGCTGGTCTGAATTTGCAGCCAAATATAGTGCAATTGCCTGGCAGCCTGTACTTGCACCAGCACGAGTCTGTAGAGATCAAGAAGATAAAGTAGGAAAACTAATAAAACTCTGTAAAACTTTTAAAAATTAATGCTCGTTAAAGGCATTTACAGTGGCGAAGTCAGAAATCTCCATTAAAAAGTTTATGGACCCACACAATTAAAAAGTTAACGCTGAACTGAAGCATATTGTTTGGTTTTTCTCTCCCACTTACGCAGACACCCCACTCAATGAGTACAGAAAACAAGGAGTGATCTTCTAAGACTAGAGGGATGCGGTGAACACCACAACGAGCAAAATATTCCATCGAAACCTTTCTTGTGAAGTCCTTAAGGAAGTTCAGGCTGATCAGCCTTTGCAAGATGAGGTAAAAATTCAGTCCAGTGCATCAGAAAAGACAATCTATGAGTATCTATTACTTTTAAAAAATGGCTCAATTTTGTTGATGCATCAGACAGTGCTGCGAAGTAGAGATTCAGTGCAACTATTCCGAGCTGCTCGTAGAAGACCACCTGAAGTCAACTTGGCTCTCTCTAGAGGCGGTAGGCATTTGAAACATTTTGAGGCTGCATGGGGTGCCCAGTTGGTTGAGTTCTTTTTCTGAGACTCTCAGGCAAAATACATCGTGTGCTGGGTATCATGGTGGATCTGCACTGCCTTGGCCAAGGCCTGAGGATCCCGGCCATTGCTCTGTCCTGACACATGACTGCCTTCCGCGCTGTAAAGAGAATAATGCAAAAAAACAGGTGTAACAAAAGATCACTTCAAACTTCACATGTTTCAAATAGCACAAATACTACTGGATTCAGGAAGACCTTAGGCTCAAGCTGTGGCTCCTTAAATAATTTGTTGTGTCTCTCTAACATGAGTTCACTCAACTGAAAAATACATACAATTTACTGAATGGGCTGTTGCAATAATTAAATAGAACAATGTCTCCAAAGACCCAAATCCTTAACAGTGCTTATGTTAAGACTCCCACTGCCTACTATGTCTAGCTAATGCTTACTTGTCCTTTAGGCTTCAGTCAAAATGTCATATCTCTCAAAGGAATCTTTCACTTCCAAAGTTCAGGTCAGAGGCACCTGAAACATACTTTCACAGAATCCTCTACTTTTCTTTCATGGTACTAAAAAGATTGAAATTAAATTTTTTTTAAGATTTTATTTATTTGACAGACAGAGATCACAAGTGGGCAGAGAGAGAGAGAGGAGGAAGCAGGCTCTCCGCGGAGCAGACAGCCCGATGCGGGGCTCGATCCCAGGACCCTGGGATCATGACCTGAGCCGAAGGCAGAGGCTTTAACCCACTGAGCCACCCAGGCGCTCCTGAAATTAAATTTTTTTAAATTTTTATTTTATTTTTTCAGTGTTCTAAGATTCATTGTTGAAATTAAATTATTAATTGGATAGTTATACATTCCCCCCCAGGAAATGTAAACTCAAAGAATGCAGTGACTATCTTACTCACCACTGAACCCCTGGTGCCCACACGTAATATAGTCTCAATAACCATTTGTTGAATGAATTCCTCAGCCTAGTATAATGCTGGAGCATACTATGTTGCTGTGCAAATGTTACTGTGCCAGGAATCTCTTCTCATTTCCTCACTAGCTACATGACCTTGAGGAAGTAACAACTCCTTCAAACTTTGGTCTTTTATGATAATAGTAACAACTTCTGAACATAACTCTTAAGGGTTCCATAGGATATAAAGGGCTAGGTAAACTGTAAATCACCAAACCTCTTCTGACTTAAATTATTACTTTAGCTATTTAATTATTTTACTAATTAAATTATTATTGCCCTTACCATCTAAGCTCACCATCTTAGTCGTCTTTAACTTCATCCTCTTTTCCCACTCATGCCCAATTAACAGTTAAGGGCTATTTTGGCCCCAAAGTAGCGTTTCACGTTTAACAAAGAAAACCTGCTCTAACACTTTTCCAGCTTCGTGCCTGCTGTTCCCCTTTCAAACACTCCAGCCAAAGAAAACTTGCTATTGTCTAAACATATCCCTTGCTTTCTCTTTATAGCCATTGTTCCCCTCTGCCTGGAAAATCCTTTTCTCTTCTTTCTAGAGCCAAATCCCACCCATCCAGCAGTGAAATCTTCTCTAACAACCTTCCTTCTGAAGTCCCACTGCACTTTCACCTATACTGCCTTGGGCTAATTGTCAGTGCTCTGTTTGCCTCTATTGTCTGCCACACTGAAAAAGAAAATCCCAGGAAACATGTCTTCCTCATCTTAGTATTTTTAGTACCTAACACAGTGCTGGGCACACAGTCAATACCTAATAAATGTGTTGAATGAATGAATGTATATTACAGAATGGAAGGTATAAAGCCACAGCTGGGCATTTTCCTTCATAGCGTATTTTCAACCCTTACAGAAATAGACTTGCAATGGAATGTCTACTATTTAGCAGCTGAATTCAGACTTGGGGAAGAGCCCAGAAACTGCTACTCTTCACAGATGGTCATTTGGAAAAGGAAACTAATGCAGGGAGCTTATTTGGCTATTTAACAGTGCTCAGTAACAGGTCAAAATGTCTGATGCTTCTGAGATCCCTATTTGGGGGTGAAAATGGTCCTGGCA
Source organism: Mustela nigripes (assembly GCF_022355385.1). Classification (NCBI taxonomy): domain Eukaryota; kingdom Metazoa; phylum Chordata; class Mammalia; order Carnivora; family Mustelidae; genus Mustela; species Mustela nigripes. Next base: position 27,052,052 of record NC_081570.1, on the reverse strand, counting down.
CCTCTCCTCTGCCACACACATGCCCCAGATTCACTCTGGTGCATTCTTCCGAACTGTACTGAAAACAAAGTGAGCAGTGCAGGACTTTCCCTCCCATGAAGCAGAATCCACGGGTCTGTGACTGCTCTGATTGGAGCCAGGGCACTGTGTGGGCCACTTCTGAGACTGCTCAGGACCTGAACAGAACCGAATGCATTTCACTCTATGGGAAAATCACAGGCAGCTCCAAATTAGACTCTTTTTCTTGGGCAGATGATAGACACACCATGCAAGTATGAGCAAACCCGAGCACTTCTTGGACCAAAAGTCACATTATAAGCTCTCAAAGGCACATTCATTTTTATTCACTTCTTGAAATTTAAGCCCTAAAAGAAGATTCAGCTCTTCCTAAAAGTTTCCTGTAGTAGCTCATTTTTTTTAAACATGTTAATTCAGACAAAAAGAGATTCCACTGTGCCTGAGAAACTTGCCTGTCATGATCTTTATCCACCAGATGATACCGTGCCCTAAAAGCTACAAGCCGGGCATAATATGCAGGGGCTGGAATGGAGACTGAGCGCGTGCACCGCACATAGGTGTGACAGAGCTGGTAAGTTAGTAGCTGGAGCTCATCTGCGGTGAAGCAGTTGTCATCCCACAAGACCTGGTAATGTGAAGGACGGCTGGTTCCCTGGAGAGAGACTTTTATGATTAACACATTTCTGACACGGGTTGGCTATCTGAGAGAAGAACTGAAATCCACTCCTTAAATTCAGAAGTACTCCTGCCTAGCACACCTACAAGCAGATACCCAGACCAAAAGATAACAGTTCTGGAATACAAGCACTAAATTAACCAAGTGATGCACAGTGTTGAATAACAAGTCTAGTCAAGCCAGTTGTTGCATTTGCAAACATCTCCCTATTAAGTCAAAGGTCTGAAACGGTTTCCAAATTACCTGAATTCCTGCATGACTACAGAGGTAAAAGTCAAACTCGGATGGATGTGTGATGGTGCTGTCCACCGTGGTGCCTGCTGGTACATTGCCACTTTTCCCCACCTACCAAAAAAAGAGGAGGGAGGAGTATAATGAGTAATCAAAATGCCAAGCTGGGCTCAGGCCATATTTTCCTTTTATGTACTCATTGGTAACAAGTTAGCAAACTGTTCTTAAGTGACATTTTGAAAATCAGTTTAATTCAACATGTTGAATTTTCTGCAATGTTCCTTAGCCCAACCACTTTATCCTTAAGTATTTTCTCAAACAAATATACTCCATGGTTTCCCTAGGGGAGTCCAGACAAAGAATTATTTTACCTGCGACTTTGGGTTGCATTGTTGTCATCTATTTATAGATGATATATTGGCATTGTTCTCAGAGAGAGAGAGGGAAAAAAAAAAGGCATTTACAATGGATAAGCTTCCTGAGAAAAAAAATAAAGTTTGTCCCTTACTTAGAGTAAAAAGATACGCACAACTTTCAGTGTAAGTTAAGATGAAGAAATCTTTGAGTGGGCACACGAGGCTCAGCAAAACTAATTCTTTTACAGAATCAATAAAAGAAGTCACCAGCACATGCATTATCAGGAAGAGTGCACTGAAATGGGAATTAGGAAAACCAGGGTTTCAGTTCTAAGCCTAGTCTTGTGACTACATACCTTAACAAAGCGTAATATCTTTGGGTCTTAATCTGACCAGCTATAAAACTAGGTGATGATCCCTTACACTTTAAAATTCGAAACTGTAAGGCTCACTTACAGGAAAAATTCTAAAATCAAACTTCTAGGAAAGCAGGGAAGGGAATTTCAGAAACGCACTTATAAGGAAAGGAATTAAATCTTGCTATTTGGTTAATTTTCACCCTCATCTGCTATGTAGCAGGGTCCCATATGAAGAACTGTATTTTGTATAGAGGCATGAATTTGATGGGAGTTTATTTGGCTCCATTCTTACTACCATTACCTATAGCTTAATTGTATACCAATGTGTACAGGAACATCTATGGATAGAGAAAAGTCTCATTCCATCGAATTCAAATGTGCACTTGGGGACTGCACTGGACAAGAGGAAATGTAACTGAGTTATAGTAGTTCTGGCATCATTTCCCAGAGTGTGTTCTTCAGAAATATTAGTTCCGTAGGATGTGTTTAGATATTTCATGGTTCACACAGATTTGAGAAATACTGGGCTGAACCCAAGGTAAAAAGGTTTTTCTATTGTATGATTTCTCAGAACCTTTATTCAGTGATGTATAATCTTTAAGAGAGAGATGGAGTAAATAATATTTTCCAAACATATTTAACCACAGAATCCTTTTTAAAAAGATTTTAATTAATTTTATTTTTAAAAAGATTTTATTTATTTGACAGACAGAGATCACAAGTAGGCAGAGAGGCAGGCAGAGAGAGAGGAGGAAGCAGGCTCCCTGCTGAGCAGACAGCCCAATGTGGGGCTCCATCCCAGGACCCTGGTATTATGACATGAGCCGAAGGCAGAGGCTTTAACCCACTGAGCCATCCAGGTGCCCCTAATTAATTAATTTTAAAGTAGGCTCCATGCCCAGTGTGGAGCCCAACGTGGGTTTGAACTTACAACCCTGTGATAAAAACCTGAGATCAAGAGTTGGACCTTTCACCAGAGCCCTCCAGGTTATATTTAAGTAATCTCTGCACCCAGCGGGGCTCGAATTCACAACCCGGAGATCAAGAGTCACATGCTCCATGGGCTGAGCCAGCTGGCTGCCCCAGCATGGAATCCTTTTTAAAGCAAATCTCTTGGAATCTACAGATGAGAAGGGAAGGAGGTGATGCCCTGGGGAAAAAGAGATCCAGCATGTCCATTTCAACCACTACTGCTTGAGCACCCACGTGGAAGGCTCTGCAGATGCTGACGGGAGACAGAGGCGCAGAGAGAACTAATGAACATGAACCCTCCTGCCCTTATGCACACCAACTAAAATGAACTGCAATATAGTGTGATCAGAGTATTATGGAAAAAGCTGGTGGGAGGAAATAGTTGAGCCATCCTTTATAGGATAAGCAGGAGTTGAATGGGGGGATGGGATGAAAACCGGAAACACTCCAAATATCCCCTAAAGTCAAGAATAGATGAACTAATTGTGGTTCAGCCATATGATGAAATACTAAGCAATAAAAAGGAATAAAATGGTGATATACACAATGAACCTGGATGAACCTCAAATGCATTATGAAAAGTAAAAGAAGCCAGGCCAAAGGTTATGGTATCCCACTTATATGTCATTCTGGAAAAAAACACAACTGTAGGACAGAATGCCTGTCAGTGGTTGCTAGGGGCTGTAGGTGAGGGAAAAGGTTGACTGCAGAGGGCTTGGCAGAATGTGTGTGCATGATGGATTGTTCATGTCTTCTAGACATGATGCTTACACAACTACATGCATCTGTCACAACCTGTAGAACAGTACACTAAAAAGGGTGGATTTTACTATTGTCTATATTATACCTTAATTAAGAATAGTGGGGGGAAAAGAGTGGGACAGATGTGGTCATCTTGGGGATTCAAATCCACAAATATGTGGAAAATGGAAAGTGTATGAAGGTGTGGTGGATGGATGAAACTAAAATGTTCTGGCTATCTTAGGAAAACATTGAACAACAAAAGTAAGTATTTTGTAGACCATGGAGGATATGTGAAGGTTTCTGAATAATGGAATGGCAAGGTAAGATATGCATTTTTTAAAAAGATTTTATTTATTTATTTGACAGACAGAGATCACAAGTAGGCAGAGAGGGAGGAAGGGAAGCAGGCTCCCTGTTGAGCACAGAACCCGATGCGGGGCTTGATCCCAGAACCCTGGAACCATGACCTGAGCTGAAGACTGAGGCTTTAACCCACTGAGCCACACAGGTGCCCCTGCATTTTTTTTTTTTTTTTTTTTTTAAGTAAGCTCTAAGCCTAATGTGGAGCTTGAACTCACAAACCCAAGATCAAGAGTCACATGCCCCACCAACTGAGCCAGGCAGGTGACCTGAGATCTGTATTTTTTAAACCTAGCCCTGACAGCAGAGGGAGGGTACATCTGTGAAGGAGGAATGCCGATGGGGAGACCAGTAGGAGTCTCCTGCAATATAGGAGGTTCTGCCTAGGACAGAGGTGACACAGAAGAGGAAGAATTGAGACAAGATATTTTAGGGCAGAACAAAGAAGATTATTTGAACAACTGAATATGGGGGGACTGAAAAGGGAGCAGAATTTAAAGACAACACTGAAGGTTCTAACTTGGCTGACTTAATGTACAATGATGCCAACTTACAGGAGAAAAGGAAAATTGGGGAGGAATAGGCTTTGGATGAGGATAAAACAGAAAGTAGGAGGTTCAGACGTGTTTTGCTTGAAATGCCTGTGGTAGATTGTATCACTAGTGCCAAATATTCCCGTGCCCCTCCCTGGGGGAGGATTATACATCCCCACCCAATTAACTCAGGAGTGGCCATGTAACTTGCTTTGGCTGATAGAGTGTGGCTTGCATGTATAACTTCTGGGTCGGCGCTTTAAGAGCCAACATATGGGGGCTCCTGGGTGGCTCAGTTGGTTGAGTGACTGCCTCCGGCTCAGGTCATGATCCTGGAGACCCAGGACCGAATCCCACATCAGGCTACTTGCTCGGCGGGGCTTACCTCTCTCCTCTCCTCTCATGCTCTCTCCCTCTCATTCTCCCTCCCTCTCTCTCAAATAAATAAATAAAATCTTAAAAAAAAAAAAAAAAAAAGGAGCCAACATAGGAATTGTGCAGATCTTTCTTTCCCTCTGCTGCAATGACTGGTGATGTTCCAGATAGATTTTTCTCTGTCCGCCTAGGTTCCAAAAGGAGGACATCAGGGTCACAGCTGCAGCAGAGCCATAATGAGTGTGTAATATGAGCAAGAAATGCATCTCTGTAAGCCCCTAAGACTTTTTTTGTTTGTTTCCACAGCATGGCCTAGCTGATCTTGCTGATACAATTCCTATAGAGCATCTGGGTAAATATGTCTGGTAGAGAGTTGGAGGTGCAGATCAGGAACTGCACAGAAATGTTTGCAGCTGGGAATACAAATTTAGGAATCTATAAGCAGATCAGTGAACACAGAAAAGTGGGTGAGACTAAAGAGAGCTAAAATTCAGAAAAGAAGAGGGAGAAAAATGTATGAAATGCCTGGAAACATCGGTATTTAATAGCCAGAGAAGGAAGAGACGTCAAAGAAAGTCTGATTATAGAAGAGGGTAGTGAATCTGGAAAGTTGTATTGCTCAGGCAAAGAAGTCAGTGGAAGAACCTGACAAGGTAGCACTAGATTCGAAATGAGCAAGTCACCGAGTAAACAGCTTCAGTAGAATCACTGAAACTGAAGTCACGCTACAGAGAATGGATGTCTGATGTGAGAAGGTACAGGTGGAAAGTCAAGTCATTTTTCTTCTAAAAGCAGGGTCATGAAAGAAAACCAAGAAGGTGGCAGGTAGACTGAGGGAGAAACAGAGTAAAAGGAAGCTTACTGGGGGGGATCTAGGAGGAATTGAGGAACTTTAGAGGGTGAGGTGAAGGAACTGGAGTTTTGAAAACCAAGGGTCATTAATGAAGTGTCCTTTGGGAACAAAAGCATAGGTGGAGAGATTAGGCTCTGAGATGTGAGAGGAAGGAGCGGAGAAAACACATTTCAGTACATTTGAAAGTAGAGGAGAGAGGGGTGCCCAGATGGCTCAGCTGGTTAAGTGTCCAACTCCCATTTTCAGCTCAGGTCATGATTTCAGAGTCGTGATCTCAGGGTTCTGAGATCAAGCCCTGTGTGTTAAGCCCCATGCTCAGCAAGGGAGTCTGCTTCTCTCTCCCTCTCTCTCTGCCCTTCCCTGAGCTCGCACTCTCTCCCATTAGAATGGATAAATAAATCTTTAAAAAAAAAAAAGAAAAAAGTAGAAGAGAGGAAGCTGAGAAAACTCATGCCTTCGAGATGTTGTTTTCTGGGGAAATAGAGGGTTGTTCTATTGCTGGCAAGGTAAAGCGTTGCTAATAAAGGCATCACAGATTAGGGCTGGTGAGTTGAGGAGTGAAGGTTTGGAATACATGCTACGGGGAATTGGATAAATGGGAGAAATGGCAGCGTCAAAGGCTGGCTGAGATTTGCTATCATGAATCTGCAATGCCATTCATCATTAAACAAATGACTTTCTTACTCAGTAGTCTCCACTGGCCTAAGAGTCAAAGCAAAGGAAATGGGTAAGTGGACCAAACCAGAGTTGGAGACTGGCTAGAGGCATGATAAGACAAGTGGAGATGTTGGTAAGTGTCAAGGGAGCAGGGTAGACCAAGGACCAGGATTATCAATCTCTGGAAGGTTAGGAGTGACATGGTAGAGGACAAAATGATGAGACAGCCTGGGTTTTAGGAAGATAATCCAACTCCTAGAGCTACACACAGACAGCAATTTGATGGAAGGATGGAGAGGTGATAATCCAGTTAGGGAGGGGATGGCAGAGTATTCTGTGACCAGAGCTCAGGCAAGAGTTTGGAGAATTTGTGTCCATGGAGGCCTACAAAGTACTACTGAGTTAGGGTTTGGGTAATTCAGAAGACAATAGTTGGAATCTGAGCTGACTGGTGGAACTGGAACCCTAGGAGAGAAACCTTAGTTTTTCAGTGCTGTTGAAAACAAAAAGCATTAGATTAGAGACAAAACCTAAGGGCATACTAGAAAATAATGGGAGTGACCCACAAGATTATAAGAGTAAGCAACAGAAAGAACTGGTCTCTCTGCGGGTGAATCAGGGAGGGCCTGGAAAAGATGAAACAACGTCACAGAAGATATCACAGAAGCAAAGTCACTCAATATTATGTACCTATAACTTAGCTAGTTTATTCATGAATAACACATTATAAACCAATTATGCAAAATGGCTCTTCGCAAATGCTGGGAATTATACCCCAAATTAATATTCATTTATTAATTTAATCCTGTGAGATGGGAATTGTTCTTACTACATTTTACAGATGAGAACACTATGGCTTAGAGAAGTTAACTTGCCCACGGTTAGTAAGTATGACATTATAACCATTCAAAATGTGTACCCAAGACTCCTGCACTGATATAGGCACCTTTACAAAATCATTTAGAAGAGAAATTCTTCTTTATACCCTAGAACCATGCCTTAAGCACAGGTAGTAAGAAGTAGCAAATGATAATAAAGTCCAAATACATAAGCCATCCCTTCGGGGTTCGCCTATATCACCACAGTGTATCTTGGCATGTTTTTGACTCCCCCTTAAAAACTCCAGAAGCCAGCACTTCTGTCACACAAGCGAAATATTCAGTCTTGAAACCTGTATCATTCAGAAGTGATCATCAATGCTCAACTGGAGATAGTATATTAATTAAATTATTATTACAGTTGTTTTTAGGGGAAAAAATTATATGTATGCCCATTTGAAAATATATTCACTTGCATCAGATAATGAGGCTTCTACCATAGTTTCTTACCCTTTCTGTTTTATCTGCACAGAAAAGTCGTGTGTGATGTCTCTTCTGCACTACAATGTAGGTTATTCCTGGCCGGTAATCTTCTTCCAAGCTAATACATGCCTTACGAATTGCTATTAGCTCTGGCCAGGCAACCTAGGAGATAGAAACAGAATGACATTTAATTGAGAACTTACCTTGCAGCTCTCAGATCTGGTTCACCTGGAGTGTTAGATGGGAGGAAGCTCTATCAGACACCTAGAACCCCCAAAGGAAACCATGGGTAATCAGAGTACCTGTTTCATTTGTCCCTCTGATACCCCTCCACGGTAGTAGATGATCCGAGTGGGTTTGAAGCGTGTAGATTTGTAGAACTGGATCAGCAGCTCTCGAACCATGTTAGTGAGGTCCTGAATTACCTCCTGACTGTAGAGGAGCTCCTGGGAGATCTCCTGGCGGGAGGTCTGCACCCGAACGGTGGCACAGTACCGGCTGGGGTGGCCATCCATACTGCCAACGACAGCAGCAATGGAAGGCTTCTTCCCATCCCCCGCCGGGGGGTGTGTAACATCTGCTCCCAGGAAGATGACAGGCTGCTGGAACACCGAGGGCCTGCTCAGATTGAAGGAGACATTGACACTCAGACATACAGATGAAAATCTGTACTTTGAAGCTCAACAGATAGATTCAGATATAGTTTTACAAGACAGAATAAAGACTTGAACATATTAGGTGAGAACTCTAAGACCCATTGAGTGTCCGTGCCTCTTTGGCAATGAATCTGAATTGATTCAAGAAGTCAGCATGGTTGGGACACCTGGGTAGCTCAGTCGGTTAAGCATCTGACTCTTAGTTTCAGCTTAGGGTCCTGGAATCGAGCCCTGTTTTGGGCTCTGCACTCAGTGATGAGTCTGCTGGAGATTCTCTTTCCCTCTGCCTCTGCTCCTCCCCCTGCTCTCTTTCTCTCTCTCTAAAAGAAGTAAATAAAATATTAAAAAAGAAATCAACATGGTTCTTCTGTAATAGTAGGAAGGGAAGACTAAAAGAGGACCTGAGCCAAATTTAATAAAATCCCTATGTGTGAAGGAAGACTTTCCCAGAACGAACTCTATTTGGATCCCAGGATTCTTACAACGGATATAGAATTGCAGAATTTACATGGAACTGGGACAAAACCCCTTATGCACTTTAAGATATGAGACTCAGAGAAGAGACTCGCGTCTATCTACTTCCCTATTCTATTTTTATTCTATTTTTATCTAGTATTCATCACTTATACCTCATATTTTACTTAATTATTTTTTAAAAGGCTCTATTTTTAAGTAATCTCTACACCCAATGTGGGGCTCAAACTCACAACCCCAAGATCAAGAGTCACACACTCTACTGTCTGAGCCAGCCAGGCACCTCACTTAATTTAAATTGTATTATTTTACACCCACACACACCCACCCACACACACAAGTGTAAGCTCCACTAGGGCAGGAATTTTGTTTTGTTTTGTCTTATTCCCTGCAGTATCCCTAGTACCTGGAACACTGCCTCACTCACAGCTGGCACTCAATAAACACTTGTTGAAAGAATGAACTCATTTATTTGGCACTGATTTTTCTAAGGAATCAAGGGGAAATATCATGCATGCTTCTCTGGCAAATTCTTAAAGGTGGGATTTGGAACTGAATATTGATTCTTAAAGTATAATATAGGAGACACCCCAAATCTGAAAAACTCCTGTAATAGAATAGATATCTCCATGAGGGCAGCAGCTGTCTTAGATTTCTTTGTACATATCATCATGCAACATGATGGTGCAGAAAGTACAACAGCAAACACCTCTATAACACACATATGCACAACATAGTAACAGCTTACATGTACCAGCCACTGCGCTAAATGCTTTACCTATATTAACTCCTTTAGTCCTCACAATAATCCCATGAGGTACAATTATTATCTCAATTTTCCAGAATTAAAATATGACACAGAAGCGATTAAGGAGCTTGCCCAAGCTCACATATCTAGGAAACAGTAAAGCTGGAATCCAAACCTAGGTTGTCAGACACTGAGGTGTGTGCTCTAAATGGTTATGTTGTCTCAAATATTTGGGGTAAAATTAAATGATTTCAGATTTTAGACTAATTTCCCATATGGCCTGCACACCCCATCCATCACTGATGTAGAGGCATGATTAGGATGTTGTTACCTATAAATTTTATTCAAGGGAAAATTAAGAATTGGAATATAATTGTACAAGAAGAGCAAGGTGCTCAATTTCATATTCTTGTCAAGTACAGTCATCACTAATACCACAGCTCTAAACTGAACTTTTCAAATCACTTTCACATACAGAATTTCACAGGAAAACATTTTAGAGTTAGCAAGTCAGGTATTATCTCAATAGTTAGGGAAAATACAAATTAATGAAAAAATGGATAATCCAATCCAAGAAACAGGTAAAGAACTGAACAAACCCATCATAAAAGAGGATATCCAAATAGCCAATAAACATACGAAATTGTGTTCCACATGATTCATCATCAGGGGAATGCAAATTAAAACCATGATGAGATACTATTACCCCAAACAAAATGGCTAAAGTTAAAAGGACTGATACTACCAAGTGTTGGTGAGAATACGGAGCAACTAGAAATCTCCACGGAAATGCAAACTGGTACAACCACTCTGGAAAACTATTTAACAGTACCTATCATGCTAAATCTGTGTACTTTCTATAACTTAGTAATTCTACTCTTGGATATATACTCAGGAAAAAGAGAATTTACATCCACCAAAAAGGTAGAAAAATTGTATAATGAATGTACAATAATATCCATCAATGGTAGAATAGATTCAAATTCTGTGGTAGGGGTGCCTGGGTGGCTCAGTCATTAAACATCTGCTTTTGGCTCAGGTCATGATCCCAGGGTCCTGGGATTGAGCCCCACATCAGGATCTTTGCTCAATGGGAAGCCTGCTTCTCCCTCTCCCACTCCCCCTGCTTGTGTTCCCTCTCTTGCTGCATCTCTCTCTGTCAAATAAATAAAAAAATATTTTTAAAAAACCATAAAATAAATAAAATAAAATTCTGTGGTATATTCATATTATGAAATAATATACAACAATGAAAATGAGTAAATTACTACTTAATACAGTAACATGAATGAATTCCAGACACATATGGATAAATAAAAGGTAGACATTATATATTATATACTGCATGGTGTCATTTATATGAAGTTCAAAAAGAGGCAAAACTAATCTATGGTGATAGTGGTTACCTTTGGGGGTTACCTATTGGGAGAGGTCACAAGGAAGCCTGACAGGGTATTGTGCTAGATCTTCACCTGAGTAGTTGTTACATGAGTGTATACATATCTAAGAAAAAGGTATTGAGATGCATGTTTAAGATATGTGTGCTTAGTGTAGGGACGCCTGGGTGGCTCAGTTGGTTAAGCAGCTGCCTTCAGCTCAGGTCATGATCCCAGCGTCCTGGGATCGAGTCCCACATCGGGCTCCTTGCTCGGCAGGGAGCCTGCTTCTCCCTCTGCCTCTGCCTGCCATTCTGTCTGCCTGTGCTCGTTCTCTCTCTCCCTCTCTCTGACAAATAAATAAAATCTTTAAAAAAAAAAAAAAAAAAAAAAAGATATGTGTGCTTAGTGTAAATTACATTACATTTGATCTTAATAAAAACATGGGGAAAAAAAGTAGAAAAAACAGAGTTCAGAATCTTACCTTTGATGAGGTACAAGCACATTGTTAATTCCTCCGAGCTTTGCATTTATCTTCAGGCAAAGGTTGGAAAGGGTCTGCGGTGAGGTCTTCACTACATTTTTTACCTGGACACACTGTGTGGCCATACCCAGGAGGGTATCTCCAACACGTTTCACCTCCGCTACAAGGATAAATTCATTAATTAATTTTAAAATGTTTAGATATTCTCCTAATTACTAAGAGTACAGACAAAAATCCGCACACAAACATTCACACAGCGCGCTGTGCTAGATGTGGTCATTTCATCAGCTAAACCCCTATGGCAATTTTTCCTTTTCTTCCCTCCTGCAGGCATTGAAGTTAGCCCAGTTCCTTTACTCCTGGATGCTGCTTGCCACCACCCCTGACTCAGTCCTTTAAGGTTACTTTTTCCACAGGACGGGTCTGGCAAAGGACTCCATCTCCCAGCTCCTCCCTCTCAGTATACAGGCCAGCTCTTTAACTTTAAATATTTTTCTTCCACCCTCCCCCTCTTTTTCCTCTAAACACCAGAGATAAGCAAACAGTAACAAAAGAAACAACTACAGAGGGCGTTGAAGACATTTTATAAAGTTCAAACAGCTGGTCTGGGGTTCCTAAATCCTTTATTTAGAGATAGACAAAAGAACTTTGTATCACTCTTGTTTATAAGAGACACAAACTGAACAGCTTCTCTTTGGGAAGTGGTGGACTCCCTCACTCTTCCCCATTCCGGTATTTCCAAGTATGTCACCAAACATTCCAGTTCTTCCTGCTTTGAGGACTATGGTAGAATCTCACTATATGCCCCACGCTCATTCCCGCTGAATTTCCTGGCCCCCATTCTCAATTCCCACAGGAAGGTTGGGAAAAGCCATGTCGCTGGTTGTGGTCAAGAAGCTGCAAACGTTGGGTGCCTTGGTGGCTCAGTGGGTTAAGCCTCTGCCTTCAGCTCAGGTCATGACCTCAGAGTCCTAAGATAGAGTCCCGCATCATGCACTCTCCTCAGAGGGGAACCTGCTTCTCTCTCTCTCTCTCGTTGCCTGCCTCTCTGCCTACTTGTGATCTCTGTCAAATAAATAAATAAAATCTTTTAAAAAATAAATAAATAAAATAAAATAAATGTAAAAAAAAAAAAAAAAAGAAAGAAAAAGAAGAAGCTGCAAATGTTAAGAACCTTCCAGAGCTCTCTTTCCTCTCTGCCATGGGGCCAGCAACTTTCCAAATAGCAACTACTCTGCCAGCCTGGGTCCCGGAGTGAAAATGATATGATGGCATAGAACAGAGGCCACAGTCCACCTCAAAGGACACATAGCAGAAGCAAAAAAAATCAGCCTTTGATGCTCTGAGCCACTTAGAGTCTGGGGTTATTTGTGATGACAGCTTAACCCAGCATATCCTGACCTACTCATTCAAATGATCCCTCATTCAAAATTAAAGGGGTCCATACCATACACTGGTGTCTTCCCGGGCAAGATAACCACAATTAGCTGTAGGCCCACATAGGTCATTTTCAGGTGTTTGAACATGGGCTCCACACTGTCTGCACCTTGTGCGTACTTGCAGAAACATGGCTGACCCTGGATGGGCATTCCCGCATCCTTAGAGATTTTACGGAGTTGGTCAGTGAAACTCCTGTTAAAATAGAACCAGTGGCACAGTGCTTTCATTTCAGAGTACATTCGCAGAATTTATTTTCCACTAAGATACTTCTTTCAGTTCTGTACATTCTTAGCCAAAATTAAAAATAAACAAATAAACAAAGAAAAAAAACCTTTAAATGGTTGCCAAAGATGGGCTGGCAATTGTATCATGGCAATCACAATGCACAAGAATCTGTATTATTAAGCTATCAGATCATTGTTTTGAATTTTTAAATAATTCTGCTTCAACTGGGCCCCATGAACTAGGAAGAGCATGTCTGTCCAAAGATAAATATATATATATATATATATATATATATATATATATATATATTTTTTTTTTTTTTTTAAGCATTCAAGCCAGTAATTCTGAACCAAAGAAAACCAAAGTCAAAATTTCAGGTAATGTGTATTTTGGTTAAGCCTGGCACAAGAAAGGTTGGGTAACCTTGTGTTCAACTGAGAACATGGGAACACAAAATCGGTATATTTAGGATTACATGCAAACTTGTATCATATTTGATTTAATAACAATATCAAAATAAATCACCACTTTAAAAAAGAAAACAAAATTCATTGTGAAGTTTTAAATTCTGGATATGAGAAGTGACTTTAATCTACATATAAAGTTTTCAGAATAATTTCTTTTGTGCATTTGCCAGTATTTTGTAAGACTCCTTTCTTCCATCCAGTTCCCTTTTCCTGCCCTGATTTTTCCACCCTTCTCACTAACTTCCTTTCTATAGATAGCTGCATCTGTAAGACATGAACCAATGATCTCAGTAAGTGTGACCCTGCAGAAAACAAGCTCACTAGTAAATTATAATGATTAAAAATGGACGAGTTTTTATCTCAGCTGAAAAGATACAATTAATACCAAAGGAAGCTCCACTAAGAACAGTTTGCCAACTATCTCTGCTTCGGCCTTGTTAGTCACAGACTTTCTGCTCTAACCGTAAGGAAGCTGAGTCAGATTCTTAATGTCATTCCCAAGTTTGCCATTTACTATAATACAAGGTCTTTTTCCTGCAGCCAGATGGCGTCTCTACAGGAGTTAGGGGTTTAGTGGCAGTGTGCACAGCACATTCACGTCAAGATGGTATTTTCATATCTGGGAGGGATATTACTAAGCTGAAAATATGAAGATACTCACTTTAGTAAATCTTCCCTACATTGTTTCTGAGGCGCAAAACAAGCAACTGCCCAAACTTTAATTTCAATGCCAGCATAAAACTGCTTTCCTCGCATGTCCCAGACACCCTGGTTGGGTGTGGCTACCGTTTTATTCTTTAAAAAAAAAAAAAAAGGAAAAGAAAAGAAACAAAAGAAAAGAGAAAAGACATTACAATCTAAGGCCATGTTAATGTTGATGAGGGGATAAACAAAACTCTATTTGGTATTAGCCAAAAGACAAAAAGCAGTAAGGAGCAAAACTATGGGTAAATTCGGTGTGGTGTAGCAGAGAAATCCTGGATTATTCTCTTGTTGACTGGTTGTTGGAAGGAGCTTGCTGAATGAAATAAAACGCTTACCCGGCCTCCATATTGCAGCATTGGTGCTGGAAGTACCCTGCCTGTGAGCTCTGTCATTTCATTGTGGACAACAATACCAAATTCTTTAAGGTATGGATCCGGTCCACCCACCATGCTGTTACTCTTCACCTAAAGAACAGGAAAGCCTGCGTATATAAAAACCAAAGAGTAACTGTGTCCCACCAGGAGTTTTCTATTGTCTTGTTTTCTCATCTGAAAGCTAGTGTATCGTGAAGACTACACCTTACTGACCAGTCTACTGATTTCTTCCTGTCTGTCAGGAGCCGATCTTGCTGTAGCTTTGATCATTGTAGAAGTCTGATTGTCTGTGAGCTTCTTTATACATCGCTGTCCTGCCACGATATTACAAACCTATAGAGAGGCAAAGAGAAATTCGTTTGTGTAATAGGTTTTTATAAAGTAAGCCTTTGCTAAACTGTATCTTACCTCTTCGATTCCCCAAAACATGAAAATGCTATTACCTAGTGAAGCTATCTGCCTAAAATATTTTATTTATTTTTTTAAAGATTCATTTATTCATTTGAGAGAGAGAGAGAGAGAGAGCGCAAGAACATGCAAAGGGAGAGGGAGGGGCAGAGGAGGAGGGAGAGAAGGAGACTCCCTGTTGAGTCAGGAGCCCAATGCAGGGCTGGATCCCACAAACCTAAGATCATGACCTGATCTGAAACCAAGAGTCAGACACTCAATGGGCTGAGCCACCCAGGTGTCCCTGCTCAAAATATTTAAAAAATTTATACTAAATTCTACTTCTAGTTTAGAACATGATTTTTTTTTAACTCATTCAAGAGATTGGCAGATTCGGGAAAAGAAAATTCAGTTTAGCTTACCTCAAGTGGCAAATATGTATGTTTTTGTTCTTGTCCCACTTGGAGACAGGGAAGATGGGGGTATTTCAGCTGCAGACTATACTTCTGCTTAAAGTACTGAGCTACTGTACATTCCATAGCTTGCCCATTTTCTAGCTGTAAAGGAAAACTATGGGAGAGAATATCTCTTTAGAAATGTCTTCAAGTTCTTTTTTTCTTAAACAAACAAACAAACAAAAGCCTAACATTTTCTACTTTGATCAGTCACTTAAAAAACAAAGGTCAATCTTTATTTGACCAGTTTCACTTAAGTCATTTAGTATTTAATGAGAAAAGTGACTCTTGGAATTTTCCATGTTTGTTGAAGCTAGGATGAGGAAAAATAGTAAATTAAAGCTTAAAAAGAAGTTAAAAAAGAAGAAGCTGCAGAACTGGAAAATACAAACTCACTAGAGGTCAGTTAATACCTACAGATACATATATAATCTCTAGCTGGCTTCCTACAAATTATTTAAAATCAAATAAGGACTTGGGATCATCCACATAGGAGTTTTATTTGCTTAAGAGAGCTTTTTATAAAATGAGTGTAACAGTTATTGGGGCCACATTTCCAGATCCCCAAACCAGGACAAATATATGTGGATTTAGAGGCAACAAGACCAAACACATGAAACTCAGACTGTGCCAGGATATTTGCTATAAACTGGAGAACATGATTTAAGAGATTCTCTTTCTTTAGCTCTTTCAGGGGGCAAATTATCTTAAATACTTGGTACAGTAATAACTTTAATACTTGGTACAGTAATACTTAAATACTTGGTACAGTAATAACTTTATCTGGCTTTAACTGTTACAGCCCCACAAAATAACAATGTAGCAAGGATTATCTACGTGGTATTTAAAACTACCTGCTTTCAATTTTCATGCGAAGATTATCTAAATCTATAAGTATAATTATTTTTACAGAGCTATGTAAAGTAATTAAAGAAAAAGATGAAGTTCTTGAAACAAAAGCTACACTTCTCAATAGGGATTTCATAAGGCTTCAGTAATGTTTTTCCTCCTAGAGAATGAAGTCAATAGTATAATATGAAGAATACATGGAATATCACTTTATAACTCTTAAGAAATTCACATCAGGTGCCTATTCAAATCATCATACTGATGAATTTATTCAAATCATACTGAATTAATATACCCCATTTATCCAGAGTTTACCCAAAAACTTCTACTATCTAGAACAAAGCCTTCCTGGTGATTTTGACATACACTAAAGTTTAAAAACCGAGAAAGGTGGAACTAAAACAAAGACTAGAATATAAACAAATAAACAAAAGGCTTCTGACTAATCAAAACAATGTAAAGTTTATATACGTTAAGTTCATGTTCTTTACTCGGAGGAGCCAATATTTATTTATGTGAGACATCAGTTTAAAGATCTTGATTATAAGAACAGAACTTACATCTATGGTAAATAAAAGCATTTTCATGTATATTTTCTCATTTTGCATAGTTCACAGTGGATTAGAAGTCAGGTGATTAAAAAATAAGACTGGAAAATGGAAATGAGTAGCTGCTAGAGGCATGCCATACGTACTGGCAGCTGGAAGAGGCTACAAAAAGAGAAAAATCCAAACAAAACACAAAGCAGTATCTTCTCATGACAGCCTTATATGACTTACAGGACTTAACAGATCCTTTGAGACATGCGTTGAGAATATAACAGTATAATAAATGATGACTCTGCATTGTTATATAAAAGTTGATCTGTGTTTGGCACCCTTTGTTTAAGAGGGGAAATGAATCAAAGACAAGAAGTATGTTTTTTAAAATGTCTCCATCAAAAATATTTAAAACATTTTTTAAAGGTGGTGGTTAAAAGTGATGATCTCAGTGATTTTGAAACTTGCAATAAGGGATACCATTTTCTCAAATCACAGCAGCTTCTTCTGTTACCAAAAATGTAATAGTATCATTTTAGGTGTGGTGAACATACGTTTGATGACTGGCTGGCCGTCTAGTCACATTACAAACTCGATATTTTCGTTTCATCTGTCCACAGTGGGTCACCTCAACTTTAAGACCTGAAGTTCAAAAAAAAAAAAGGTCAAAACAAAACATCAGGTATTAATTAAAATCACAGTGACAAAAACAGGTTCAAATGTCTTCAGAAAGGCACCACATTGTACAGGGCAAAAGTTGCAGAGGTAAGAGGACAATTTCATCATGTATAGGCAAAAAGTCTCAGCTAAGAAGAAAAACTTAGAACCCAGATGATTTAAAATGTGCAACCTACATAAATTTATTAATTTGTTCAATAAATAACTCCTAAATACCAACAATTCTAGTAATTATTATGGGGTCTAGAGAGAGCCCTCAGGAGGCTTATATTGTAGTGAGAGAAGATAGCTAATAACAAAAAGAACAGAAATTCCAGAGGAGAATAAACTTGTGTTCTTTTATTAAAATGCAAGTTTGAAAAATAATAATATACACAAATAAAATAAAATGTGTTTTTAAGTGGGTAAAGGGTAAGAATGCTTGATGTATGCCAGCTCCTGGATGTGAAGCTTTATACATCTAATTGCATTTAATTCTCACAACAAATATAAAGATACACATTATTTTCTTTACCTTAGAGATGAATAAATTAAGACTCATGGCAGTTAAGTAACTAGCCCAAGGACAGAACTGGCTGGGATGGAAACCCATCTGCGTCTGACTCCAAGACCCTGCTCCTTGCACCACACTGAGCCACCTTGCTGAGACTCCTGTAATGCAAATACCTACCTCTGATTTCTTTGGTAAACTTGACACGCTGGGAATCTGTTAGCGGTTTGGTCTGTTCATTGATGTTCTGAATGTCTAAAACTTCACACATGAACTCGATGATAGGCTGAGCCCGGTAGAAAGCAGTTGCTGACACTAACAAACAGAGAGGACAGATACTTAGCTTCAGTTCAGAGAAAGGGAAAGCACCAAAAAAAACTGGCCAAAAGAGTGAAAAAAGAATTCTATCATACCGTCAATATTGAGCATCATATTCCACATAGCAGGTCTCACAGACTGATGAAAGCCAAACCAAACCTCTCTGCCCCCTCCCAGAGGGTGGTAGTAACCTTCAGGAGGTGAGAAAAAAGAACGACCCACCGGAGTGTACCTGAAGAAATGAGTTTGCATGTTTCACCAACAAAAACTCGAAAGGTCTTTCATTTCACTCTCAACTTTATTTTTTTTTATTTTTTTAAAGATTTTAATTAATTATTTGACAGAGATCACAAGTAGGCAGAGAGGCAGGCAGAGAGAGAGGGAGAACCAGGCTCCCCGCTGAGCAGAGAGCCCGATGCGGGGCTTGATCCCAGGACCCTGAGATCATGACCTGAGCCTAAGGCAGAGGCTTTACCCACTGAGCCACCCAGGTGCCCTTACTCTCAACTTTATAAACAAACTCGGAACCAAGGTTGAACTGACTTATGCAGGAACTTTTCAATGGCTCCAATGCAACCTTACCAAAAAAATGTGACATTTGTGGGAATGAACTCGAACTAAGGTACTAACCTCATTGAGGGAAGGTGTCTTGTGATAACATCAAGTGCTTGTACTGAGTCATCTGGGACTTCATTCAAGTGCCCAGCCAAAGCTTCTAAAAGCAACTGAAGGCTCACAACTGATACCCACTGAACAGACACTTTAAAGGTTTGGTCTTTACCCTCACCTGGAAGGGTCACTTCCATATCAACCTAAGGGAAAAAAAAAAAATCATAGCTACATATATTTATAGAGTTTGAAAGAAAGATCACAGGAATATTCAATATAGTATATTCATAAGGATATTTACTTTAAGACTTTCTGTAATTGTAAAACATTGGAAACAACCGAAGTGTCCATCAAGAAGGGAATAATATCATATTAACTATTATGCAATAGTTTGAAACTAAGGTGAATGTTGTAATGTGGATGAACTTTGAAAACATTATGCTAAGTGAAATAAGCCAGATGCAAAGGGACAAATATTGGATGATTCCACTTATATGAAGTACTTAGAACTGTCAAATTCATAGGGACAGAAAGACGGAGGGACAGAAGGAGAGGGAGAGAGAGAATCTTAACAAGGCTCCGCGCACAGTACAGAGTCCAACACAGGGCTTGATCTCACAACCCTGAGATCATGACCTGAGCTGAAATCAAGAGTCGGATGCTTAACCGACCAAGCCACCCAGGTGCCCCAAGACCTAAGGTAGAAGAGTGGATATCAGGAACTGGGGGAAGGGAAAGGAGAACTTAATGCATAGTGGGTATGTACTTTCAGTTTGGGATGGTAAAAGAAGTTTTGGAGATCGATAGTGGCAATGATGACACAACAACATGAATATACTAAATGCCGCTGAATGGTACACTTAACAATGGTTAAATTAGTAAATTCTATGTTATGCATACTTTACCACAATAAAAAAGAATTTGAATTAAATAAATAATGAGATATTTAAATGTACAGAAATGGAAAGATCTCCCAGACATATTATTAAGTGAAAAAGCAAATCCTAGAATGATATGCAAACAAACAATACACATAACCATATGCATAAATAGCTAATGCATATAAAAATATCTGAAAGGATACATACTGAACTATTAGAGTTGTTTCCTCGAAAAAGGAAAATGGGGTTAGGGGATACAGGCAGGCAGGGAGACAGGAAATCACAATATTTCTTGATGTCTAAGTAAGTTTATAATGAGTATATGTTTACATATTGCTTTTCAAATTTAAAAACTAAACTTGTAAAAGAAAAAGTTATTGTGGTATTGTGAATATTTTCCTAAGTGGGTTTTAGATAATTTTCTATAATCTATAAAACTCCATTATTCAGATTCACATAGCAAATACATTAGCAATGTGAAACACCTGGAATATATGTAATCAACCTAATCTAATCTAACTCAAATAATCATGCTCAACCTAAATTCTAATACTAATCTCATCTTCAATTATTGATTAACTAAGGGGTAAGAGAATATGGACATAGTAACACATCTATCATCACTATGTGAACCAACTCTAAGAATTAAGTTGTTATTAGAAAGGGAGACTTTTTTTTTTTTAAGATTTTGTTTATTTATTTGACAGACTGAGATCACAAGTAGGCAGAGAGGCAGGCAGAGAGAGGGGGAAGCAGACTCCCTGCTGAGCAGAGAGCCCGATGTGGAGCTCGATCCCAGGACCCTGAAATCATGACCCAAGTCGAAGGCTGAGGCTTTAACTCACTGAGCCACCCAGGCACCCCTGGAAAGGGAGACACTTTTGTCCTATGTAAATGACCTAAGTCTAGAATGCATTTCTGGCCCTTAACACTTACCCTATCCCGTCCAATTGGCAGTGGATGTGCTGTGTACATGTTTCTTTTGCCATCATAGCCAGGTTGCCGGTCACCAAATATCTGCATCTTGAAGTGCCGCACCATTGTATCTACTACCTCTCTTAACAGTAATGGAGAGAGTGACAGTTAGCTTTGAGAAATGGCAAGGAGTAAGAAAACTATCTCCATACCTTAATCACCTAAACTGAGTTCAAAATTACTCAGAAAAAGTAAGAGTTATAGTTATAATTGTCTTCAGTAATTAAAAAAAGTAGTTAGCAACGGTCAAGTAAAGAAAGGTAGCAACAGGTGAACAAAAGCAGCTATGAGATGAAAAGAGAATCAGGGACTAAAAAGAGAGCCTAACTTTTATGGCACCCTCTCAAACTCTTGCCTTTCATAATCTTCTCCCATGACAAATATAGCCTTACGAGAATAACCTATCTTAGGTATCTGAGTTTGGCATGAATATTCATAATTAAATCATGATAAATTTGTTAGCAAATAAACATCCTTATTCAAGTATCATGGTTTCAGAAAATAGAGTAGGCAGAAATCAAGAAATGTGAGGGCCAATAAATTCCAGATGTATCATACTCAAAGTGATGTCAATCCCTTTGCCTCATGCTGGTAATTTATTATCCTTCAAACTGTCTTGTTTTATCCCAAAGTGCTCCTGGAGCAGTGTAGAGAAGGAAATGTAAAATATCGTCATTCCATAAAGATTACCAATGTAGTTTCTTTCTAGAATGAACGCCCTTCCCTCAATCAAGCATGCAAAGCTTTACCTAAGTGTTCTTGTATACATACCAGACCATACCGTGTGCAGGCTCTGAAGTAAAGGCAGCTGCCGAGCAACTAGAGTATATGGTTTAAGATGAACAGATCTGAGTCTGTGAGATTGTGGAATGCTAGAATTAATGAAAACTGTATCTTACCAATGTTTGGTGAGTGCTACATGCAGAAACTATATCTTAAAAGCCAGAATATATCATAACTACCTAAGGCATTAATATTCTGCAAATAAAATCCATGGAAAAGATACACATTTATAAACCAAATCACGCAACTGAAGAAAATTGATGGAAAAATATAATATCGTATAATACCAATTAAAAAAAACTATAATAATACATTTTCATATTAGAAGGGTAATTTCTCATCTTATATTCTTAAATTACAACCATAAGTAGTTTTATAGTGAAGAGATATTTTTGCCTCTGTTCTCACCTAATCTTTGTGAGACAAATAGGCTGATGATTACTGTCTTCAGAGTAAAAAGAAAAAAAAATTCAGAATAGGCAAGTGATCTGCTCCTTGTCACATAGTGATTAATTGGCAGAGCTGCATGACCTTGGACAAGTTACTGAATTTTCCATTATCTGTTTCTTTTCATTTGTAAAATTATAATCATCATAATAGCTACCACAAAAGTTTGTTGTATTAAGTGAATAAATACACATAGGATATTTAGAACAATGTTGGTCACACAGTAAGCCCACTTACGCTCTGCTGTGTTCATGGGTATAACTCCAAGAATTCTCCTTTTTCCTGAATTATACATTTTTCCCTTCTTTATTAGATTATTTCCTTCAGTATACAGATATGCTATAGTTTCTCTCATCTTCAAAAAAATTAAATTCCCCTGACCTGACTTCCTCATTTGAACATCCCATTTCTCTGTTCCCCTTTGTGTCAAAATCTCTTAAAGGAGTTATCTCTAATTGTTCTTCTCCTATCTCTCTTAAATCTTCTCCACCTTCCCCTACCAATACTACTCTTACCAAGGTCCCCAGTGGGTTCCACAGTGCTAAATTGAGTGCTTCTTGGGCATTAGGAAATAAACTCTTCCAACTTAACACATCTTGCCTTGCCTCCTTGCTCTGTCCTGGTTCTCTCCTATCCCAGTGACCTCTCCATGCCAGTCTCCTAATAAGCAACATCTCCCCAATTTAAAAATATTGGGGTGCCCCAGGACTCAGTTTTGGAGTCTTTTCTCTAACTACATTTACTTCCCATATAATCTTACCCAGCTCATGGCTTTACCACCAATATGGTGATGACTCTCAAATGTTTGTCTCTAGCGTAGACCGCTCCCCTGAATCTAACCTCATCTGTTCAACTCCCCAACCCCCACTCAACAGCTCCACTAGGATCTGCCAGCCGTGCTGACTTCTCCTATAGTTCTCCCCATCCCAATAAATGGCAACTCCATTTTTCCACTTGCACAGGACAAAAACCCTGGGATTGATCATGACTCATTTCTTCCCTCATACCTTATGTTCTATCCACCAGCACATCTTGTTGACACCACCTCCAAAAATTATTAAAAATATTTCAGTGGACCTCCCACCCCCATTCTCTATATTCTTTCCCTGATTTATTTTTCTACATAGCACTTATCACCAACTAACATGTAATATGTTTTGTTTCCTTATTGATTCATTTTTTATCTTCTCCCCTATTTTAATATAAGCACCTCAAGAGTAGAAATTTTTGCATTTTTTGTTCATTTTGTATTCCCAGGGCATAGAACAATACCTGGTACATAGTAAGCACTCAATAAAATATTTACTGAATGGTACATTAGCCATTAATACCACTTCTATTACAATTGATCTCAGTGATACAATAGCCAAGCGATTATGGGCTTGCATGAGATTAAACTATATGAGAAAGCCATGTTATTGATTTATAACAAGAAACCAAAATCGAGCAGCATAAAATATTGCACTTGACAATAGGGGCATTCTTAGAAAAGCAAGAATCCTAATATTAAGGATGGTGTAACTATCATGACTTGAAAACAAAGAAAAGGTAAGCAGGTGTTCTTAGCATTATAAAAATATCTACTACAGGACTACATCTTCACACTTGGTAAATTCCTGCTACACAGACCACAAGCCTTGAATCATCTCACCCAGACCCCTCTTGGGTAATGTCAGATTTAACAGAGCTTCTCTCTAA
This sequence comes from Mustela nigripes, assembly GCF_022355385.1. Taxonomy (NCBI): domain Eukaryota; kingdom Metazoa; phylum Chordata; class Mammalia; order Carnivora; family Mustelidae; genus Mustela; species Mustela nigripes. The sequence goes on along the minus strand of NC_081570.1, from coordinate 27,028,559 downwards.
GCTTATTTTTTTCAATATTCCAAGATGATTCTTCTGCCTTTACACTTACATTTTTCTCATGTCGGATACTAACACTTAATAATAAAGTTTGAATTTACAGATAGCTTTTTTTTTAATTTTATTTATTTATTTGAGAGACAGAGATCACAAGTAGGCAGAGAGGCAGGCAGAGGGAGAGAGGAAGAAGCAGACTCCCCGAGGAGCAGAGAGCCCGATGTGGGGCTCGATCCCAGGACCCTGGGATCATGACCTGAGCCGAAGGCAGCGGCTTAACCCACTGAGCCACCCAGGCGCCCCTACAGATAGTTTTTTAAAGAGAGTTTATTTTTAAGTAATTTCTACATCCAACATTGGGGCTCAAACTCACAACCTTGAGATCAAGAGTTGCATGCTCCATCAACTGGGCCAGCCCCTGAATTTTCAGATAGTTCTAATTTCCCACAGACACTAATACTTCACCTACTTTTATTTATTTTATTATTTAAATTTCTGCTACCATTGGACAATGAGAGTGACTTTCTCCTTCATTCAATAAGTATTCACTTAAAGAACAATGACGTATCCAGCACTGTGCGACAATCTCCAAAGTAACCATGTATGAGACAACTAAGCTGCTATCGAGAAACTTACCATCTTAGAAAACAAAGCCTCTTATAAGTATGGTAAGAATTTAGAGAACAATATGATACATAATAAAGATGCATTTATATGCACTTAATGCATATATAAATATATACAATGCATTTATATGCATTTAAATATACAGAAGTCTACTTTTTCTGATACTTACCTGTTGACTCTCCGAGGTCGTTTTTCTGGTTTAATATCCACATCATAGTGATACACATCTATTTTAGGAATCTGAACCTGAAAATGATTGGCTAATAGTCGAATTGGTTTTCCAACAGTTCCAAGGCCAGGGCGACGAGGTGGTTGAAACAGGCTGGTTGGAGGTCCTGAAAGAGATTCAAAGACATTTGATGTGCTATTTGGTCATAAAGGATAATATTCCCTTCGTGATCATGACGATGATAACAATAAGATATAATTATTGAGATCTTATTATTCACTGGACATACTCTGATACAAAGAGTCTGTGGTATCTTTTAACCCAAGGTTTTCTAGATTTCTAAATATTTTGCCATGTGGCTATCATTTCGAATCTGGGGAACATTAAAATTATATAGACGGCATGATGAACTCCTCTCAGATATAGCCTACTGTAGAAAACCTCTTATAAGTATTAGTAGATCTACAGCTAGGTTTACAAATTTATATGCATTTTTTAAAAGATTTTATTTTTAAGTAATCTCTCTACCCAATGTGGGGCTCAAACTTACAACCCTGAGATCAAGAGTCTCGTGCTACACTGATGGCGCCAGTCAGGTGCCCCCAAATTATGTGTATTTTAAAATAAAACCATCTCTGGGCACCTTGGTGGCTCAGTGGGTTAAGCCTCTGCATTTGGCTCGGGTCATGATCTCAGCATCCTGGGATCATCCTGCATCAGGCTCTCTGCTCAGTGGGGAGCCTGCTTCCCCCTCTCTCTCTGCCTGCCTCTCTGCCTGCTTGTGATCTCTGTCAAATAAATAAAATCTTACTAAATAAATAAAACCATCTCTAAGCTCTAGGGACTATCACCATGCTTAGGCTGGAGAAGATCCATTAATACTTTACCAACTAGCCTACATTATTATAATTTGCACAGACAGGAGCAGATTAATAGTAGTTATATTTTTATTAATTTACTTGCTAACTTAGATGGTGAAACAATATCAATAATGCTAGACTTTACTGTTAATAACCTAATGTTTATAGAAACTGGACAATGTGACATTTCTTGATCATAATGTCTAGCTTATTTATTTAACATTTATTCACTTACTACACGTCTAAACTCTGCTGTAGATTCTGGAAAAAGAGCTTCTGCCTTCAAAGAACTTACAGTTTAGACCAGTGTTTCTCAACCTGGGAGAGATATTATCCTCCAGGAAACATCTGACAAATGTTTGGAGACATTTTTGGCTGTCACCACTCAGAGGGAGCTACTGATATACAGTGGGCAGGAGCCAGCTAAACATCCTACAGTGCACAAGACAGCCCCCTACAACAAAGTATCTGTCCAAAATATGAATAGTGTTGAGGGTGAGAAACCCTGGTCTAGAAAGAGCAGTCATTCCAAATTATTCCATTGATGCTTCATAAAATAAGTCCACAAAAAGAAAGGATTCCATAAGCTAAAGAAACTGCACATTCTCTCCCCTTCACAAAATTCCAATGAACATTATTATACTAAATTCTCTAGTAAGTTGTTTTTTTTTTTTAAGATTTTATTTATTTGACAGAGACACAGAGAAAGAGGGAACACAAGTCGGGAGAGTCGGAGAGGGAGAAGCAGGTTTCCCGCTGAGCAGGGAGCTGGATGTGGGCCTTGATCCCAGGACCCAAAGGCAGACACTTAATGTCTAAGTCACCCAGGTGCCCTCTAGTAAGTTTTATAATAAATAAATCTGTTTAATCATTTACCCAACTTATTTTCCCCCCTCAACTCTCTCTTTTTAGAATCAAATATCTGCCAATATGCAGGAGGTAAGGATTAAGGAAACACAAACTGGGAAATATTTGACTCTAGAAAACCTTACTTCTTTCTGATGATAATGTCAAGTAGACAATGGCCTAAAAAATAAACATCTTTTCTGTTATGAATAGGTGTTGAGTAAATTACAGTGATCACAGTGGAAAGTTATAACAGGTTCTTACTGCTATGGCACTTTGCCAAGAACAAAGGCAATTCACTACGGAGAGAAAACTTTGAAGTAAGAAGCTATTCTGGTCCAACATCACTTAGGAAAATCAAAGCACACACTTTAATGAGATGTGTGTTGACAGATCTCCATATACTAATTCTTAAAGTTATGGAAAATCTCACATATTAAATTCACTGCTCAATCTATCCCTAAATTCTACTCATCCTTCAAAACTCAGGTTAGGTGTGACTTCCTTTCTGGAGGTCTCCCAGACTGGAAGATGCATTCTTGGTATACCCAAGACCCTCTGTACAAGGGAACACTCAGCACATGTACACAGAAATGGTATTTAATTATCATCTCATTTACTAGCCTATATAAATTCTTAGAAGAAATTGCCCTTCAGTTCATTGTTATCTCCTCAATACCTCATCAAGGACTAGCACATTATAGGAGTTCAATAAATGTTGAACTGAAAAATACAGGCAAACCTCATTTAATTGCACTTTGCTTTATTGTGCTTTTCAGATATTGTATTTTTTACAAATGAAGGTTTGTGGCAATCCTGCATTGAATAAGACTATTGGTGCTATTTTCAAACAGCATTTGGTCATTTCATGTCTCTGTGTCACACTTTGGTAATTCTCCCAATATTTGAAGCTTTTTCATTATTATTATATTTGTTATGGTGATCTGTGATCAATGATCCTTGAGTTGCTACTGTAAATGTTTTGGGGTGCCATGAATTGCACCCCTATGAGACAATACACTTAACCCATTAATGTTTTGTGTTCTCACTGTGCCACTGACTGGCCATTCCCCTCTCTTCCTCTCCGTAAGCATCCCTATTCCCTGAGACACTACAACACTGAAATTAAGCCAGTTAATAACCTTACAGGGGGGGGGGCACCTGGGTGGCTCAGGTGGGTTAAGTCTCTGCCTTCAGCTCAGGTCATGATCTCAGGGTCCTGGGATCGAGTCCCACATTGGGCTCTCTGCTCCACAGGGAGCCTGCTTCCTCCTCTCTCTCTCTCTCTCTCTGCTTGCCTCTCTGCCCACTTGTGATCTTTCTCTGTCAAATAAATAAAATCTTAAAAAAAAAAAAAAAAACCCTACAAGGGCCCTTAAGTATTCGAGTGAAAGGAAGAGTCACATGTGTCTCACTTTCAATCAAAAGCCAGAAATGATTAAGCTTAGTGAGGAAGGCATGTCAAAAGTCAAGACAAAGGGCACCTGGGTGGCTCAGTGGGTTAAAGCCTCTGCCTTCAGCTCAGGTCATGATCTCAGGGTCTTGGGATCGAGCCCTGCATCGGGATCTCTGCTCAGGGGAGAGCCTGCTTCCTCCTCTCTCTCTCTCTCTCTCTGCCTGCCTCTCTGCCTACTTGTGATCTCTGTCAAATAAATAAATAAATAAAATCTTTAAAAAAAAAAAAAGTCAAGACAAGCTGAAAGTAGGTCTCTTGGGCCAGTCAGCCAAGCTGTGAATGCAATGGAAAAGTTCCTGAACGAAGTTAAGAGTGCTATTACAGTCAACACATGAATGATAAGAAAGCAAAACAACCTTACTGCTGATATGGAGAAAGTCTTAGTGGTCTGGAGAGATCAAATACACCACAAAATTCCTTAAGTTAAAGCCTAACCCAGAGCAAGACCTAATTCTCTTTAATTCGATGAAGCCTGAGAGAGGCGAGGAAGCTGACAAGAAAACTCTGAAGCTGGGGGTACCTGGGTGGTGCAGTTTGTTGGGCGTCTCACTCTTGATTTCGGCTCAGGTCATGAGCTCAGCGTCCTGAGATCAAGTCTCCCCAATCCCTGCCTTCTCCGGCTCCATGCTGAGATGGAGCCTGCTTGAGATTTTTTCTCTCCCTATCTCTTTACCTCTCAACCCCTGCTTATGCTCTTTGGCACATGCTCTTTAGAAAAAAGAGAGAGAGAGAAAGAAAAAGTTTGAAGCTAGAAGACGTTGGTTCATGCGGTTTAAGGAAAGAAGCCGTCTCTAGAACAGAAAAGTGCAAGGCGAAGCAGCAAGTGCTGATACAGAAGCTGCAGCAAGTTATCCAAAAGGTCTAGTGAAGATAATTAATGAAGGCAGCTACAGATTTTCAGTGTGGCTGAAACAGCCTCATATAGGAGGAAGAGATCATATAGGACTTTCATAGCTGGAGAGACGAAGTCAATGCTTGGGTTCAAAGCGTGCAAGGACAGACCAATTCTTGTTAATGGCTAATGCAGCTGGTGACTTTAAGTTCAAGCCAATATTCATTCTGAAAATCCTAGGGTCCTTAAGATTTATGCTAAATCTATTCTGCCTGTGTTGTATGAATGAAATAACAAGGACTGGATGACAGCACATCTGTGTATAACATGGTTTACTGAATACTTTAAGCGCACTGTTGAGACATACTACCCGGGAAAAAGATTCCTTCCAAAATATTATTGCTCAGGAACAATGTACCTTGTCACTCACAAGCTCTGACAGAGGTGTACAAGATTAGTGTCATTTTCATGCCTGCTAACACAACATCCATGCTGCAGTCCAAAAATCAAGGAGTAACTTCAACTTTCAGGACTTATTATTTGAGAAACACATTTTGTAAAACTATAGCTGTCATAGAGAGTGATTTATTCTGATAGATCTGGGCAAAGAGAATAGAAAACCTTCTGGAAAGGAGTCACCATTTTAGATGCCATAAAGAACACTCATGATTCATGGGAAGTGGCAAGATATCAACATTCACAGGAGTTGGGAAAAAGTTGATTCTAACCCTCCTGGATGACTGTGAGGGATTTAAGACTTCAGTGGAGGAAGTAGCTGCAGATGTGGTAGAAACAGCCAGAGAACTGGAATTAGAAATGGAGCCTGAAGATGTGACTGCAGGACTGCAACCTCGTGGTAAAACTTTAAGGGATAAGGGGTTGCTTTGGTAGATGAGCAAAGAAAGTGGTTTCTTGAGTCAGAATCTATTCCTGGTGAAGATGCTTTGAATATTGTTGAACTGACCACAAAGCACCTAGAATGTACAAACTCCATTGTTAAGCAATGACAAGGTTTGAGAGGACAGACTCCAATTATGAAAGAAGTCCTATTGCACCTAAAATGCTATCAAACATCACTGCATGCTACAGAGAAATCATTCGTGAAAAGAAGAGTCAATTGATGTGGGAAACTTCATCGTTGTCTCATTTTAAGAAGTTGCTGTAGTCACCTCAAACTTCAGCAACATTACCCTGATCTGTCAGCAGCCATCATCAAAGAAAGAGCCCCCACCAGCAAAAAGATCATGACTCACTGAAAGCCCAGATGATGGTTAGTACTTTTTAGCAATAAAGGATTTTTACTTAAGGTATGTACATTTTTTAGACATAATGCTACTGCACACTGAGAATACAGTATCATGTAAACCTAAGTTTTATATGCACTGAGAAACCAAAACATTCATTGGGCTTGCTTTATTGTGATATTTGCTTTATTGTAGTGGTGCAAACTGAACCCGCAATATCCCCAAGGTATGCCTGTACCTGTCATCTTTGTAGCAGCTTCAGATAAAGACCAAAGAGAAACCCAGTCATTCCTAAAACCCAAGAATTGACTATTATTTTTCACTTAAGCAAAAGTACATGATTTATACTAAAAATATGGTTGCTTGGAATTGACTTCCACTTCCGGTATACAAGAGATCTATTCTGGGCGTGGTCAGACATTTAAAAACAAGGAAAGAGGTAAATAATAAATAATATCAGAGATGATAGGCATACTGAATTAACCCAACTAAACCATACTGACAAGTTAGCCCCACATAGTCTAAGGTACATTTAAATAATCATTGTATCATAAACCCAGCTTTATGATAGAAATTCAGAAACAGAAATGTGGAGCAAATGATAGGGCTTTGATTTTAAATTCTGACTAGAATTTAGGTTTCTTTTTTCTTTTTCTTTTTTAGATTTTATTTGTTTGACAGAGAGAGACACAGCGAGAGAGGGAACACAAGCAGGGGGAGTGGGAGAGGAAGAAGCAGGCTTCCCACCGAGCAGAGAGCCTGATGCAGGGCTCAATCCCAGGACCCTGGGACCATAACCTAAGCTGAAGGCAGACGCTTAATGACTGAGCCGTCAGGTGCCCCTAGAATTTAGGTTTCCTAATTCCCAGCCCAGTGCTTCTTCTTTCCCAATGTACTTCAGAGATATATAGATGCCTTAGGATTGTGAAGTATTTGATGCCAAAAGGATCGAGGCAAAGGAAATAAAAGAAGTGGGATTAATGGAGAAAGGTAAGTACTGTGTGCCTTTTCTTTGGTAAGAGAGAAAAGCTAGAAGGCAAGTGGTCATTTCTTTGAGTAAGTTTAGGAGATTTATTTAGAAAACTATGATCTAAAATTTTCCTAAGGCTGGTTTCTTTGAATTCAGCAAACTAGTTACAGGGAAATAAAGCACAATGGCTAAGGCAGAACCACACTGTGTAGGTTTCAATCACGGTTTTACCAGTCCTTAACTGCATGACCTTGGGCCCGTTTCTTAGTCACTGTGTGCCTCAGTTTCCTCATCTATAAAAGATGGGAGGTGTGGTAATACTAGCATCTACTTCATAAAACAATTGTCAGGATCCCATGAGATAATGTACACATAAAGCTTAACACAGTGCCTCATAATAGTAAGTGCTCAATAAATGTTAGCTGTTACGACTATACTTGCATACATGTTATAGTCAGTGCTCAAAAGTCCCTGGGCTTTATAATGGTCATATCTCCAAAAGTTGGTGAGAAAGTCAGAAAATTCTATCTTCCGAAGAGGGAATAAATATTATTTAACACCAATTGGATGAAGTTAGTCTTAAATGAAGAAGAGGGCAACAGACTAGGGGTCAGATGACCCAGACTCATCTGCATTTCACCACTCAGCCTTGAGATCTTGAAGAAGTCACTTAAGCTCTCTGAATCACTTTACTCATCTGTAAAATGGGACTAATGCTACCTTGCCTACCTCACAGAAGTTCAAATGAGTTAAGAGCTATGAAAGCACCTTCCAAACTGTTAAGCACTGTAAAAATAAAAGTTATCATTAATATAGCCAAAATAAATGGTAATCTGACTAACTATATTTCTAAGCTATTATAGTCAGAAACCAAAATGGGGTAAGAAGAGAGCACAGCAAGACCAGGAATGCGTCAGTGATTATTCAACTGAGGAGGGCACAAAGCACTAGACTGGTGTGCTTCAACAAAGCTGAAATGCTTCTCTAAGTTCTAAAACAGCCTGGATAAAATATCCCACAAGACTATCAACTCCCTTTGCTCCAATTCTATGCTCAGCAAGCAGCTTATTATTAACTGGGTTTCCAAGATACTGTGAGACCTGAAAAGGGGTTTGCTAGATAGCAGAAAGAAAATATTCTAGTTAGCAGAAAAGATCTATGTGACATTTTGATTTATACATTCATGTTAAAACTGTGCTTAGTGAGAATTAATTTTCCACAATCCTGAGTGAGCTAAGTCTTCAAATCTGCAAAAGCTAAAATCACCCCCACCCCCCAAAAAAGTCCCTAGGAGGTTCCTAACTACCAGGTTGATCTTTTCCATGACATTCAGTTTGTATACATGGTTAGTTACATAGTCCCTTCCAGCAGCAGCTCATAAATGCAACAGTTGCTTCAATTATGGATTACTAACAGGGAGGGAAGAAGAAACATTTGTTGAATATCTACAATGCATTAGTTTCCACAATAAGACTCCTCATATGCATTATCTCATTTCATTCTCACAACAATCTTGCAGCACATAATTATTATTACCCTCATTTTACAGATGAGGAAATGAAAGTTCAAAGGAATTAAGTAATTTGCCCAAGGTTATACAACTATTAAATGACTAGCTTGGATTTGAACAGAAATCTGTTACATTCCTAAAGACATGATCATGCCTGTGGCTGGGGGACATAGCTGAAGTAACCCGGTATAATACTCAGATTCAGGTTTATCAAATAATATTAATATCACAAAGCCAATTTATTTTAAAAAGGCATATGAAAGTTGATTATGAGGGCCTTTAAAAAATACTTTAGGCAGCAAATTAAGGTGGGGGCCTTTAAAAAATACTTTAGGCAGCAAATTAAGGTGGGCTTTAATCATTCAGTTTTGTAAATGAGTTCTAAGTAAACAAACCTGCAGTTTCCAAACTCAAATGGTAAACTGAATTTTCTACATACTGAGAAAATGAAATGCTCTACAACTAAGTCCACTATGTAGATAAGATTTGATATTAAAGTTAATTCTATCACAGCCTTTAAACCCTGCCCTACTTAGCCAAGGCATTAGAAACCTGTTGGGGTTTGAGGAGGGAGCACCAGCTTCCCAACCTGCAGAACATTTGCTACAACCTGGAAAGTTTCCTCTGGCTTGGGCCGACTGGGAGAGTTAAACAGAGGTCATTCATGAAGATGGGGAATTACAGTTTCCAAAGCACTTTCACCTTCATTTAATCCTCACAACTACCTAAAACCCAGTTAGAAGAGAACTCAGGGCATTAAAGCCTGTACTAGAATGGGCTCTCTGATAACTTGCCTGTCACTAAGGTCACAGCCTCTGGGACTGCTGCACAGACTGACAAACGCATAGGACCGTATTTCTCGAGACTTCAGGGCCTTCGAGAAAGGGTGGGTACTTTTCCCCTTGGCCTTTGGGGGTCATGAGAAGTCTTTGGGGGAAGTTCTTCTTCCTTATTTGAGGGATCTGGACCGTCTACCAGTGCAAAGAAACACACAGGTGTGGCCCCATGCCAAGAATACCCCTGGTAGTAGGAGGGGGTCCTTCTGGGTCCAGTCCATCCAGGCCTCAGATGAACACCCGGCCCAGATCATTCTTTCTGAGGCCCAAACTCGCCTGCCTCAACCCTGAAGCACAGACGACCTCCCCGAGGTTGAGTTAGGTCTCCCGGCTACCTGGGGCTGGGGGTCACCATCCTGGGCCTGCCTCTCTTAGACCTCAAGCGATGCCTCATCTCTCCAGGCTGGAGCGCGGTCTCCGCCCCTCAAGGCCCAGGTCAGCTCCCTCCGCCTTGTGCTACGGGGCACGGATCCCCTTCCCCCACGCCTGACGGCCCGAACCCAGGTAAGCAAGGGCCGATGGGGGGAGACTGGGAGCGACCCGCCCGCCCGCTCACCCGCCCACCAGTCCCCGGGCCGCAGCCAGCCCCGGCCCGAGCGCGCTCCTCACCCGGTCCCAGCGCCTCCATGGCGGCGGCGGGGGCCGCCTCGCCCCGGTCCCCGGTGCCTCCCGCTCCGGGCCCCGCCGCCGCCGCCGCCGCCGCCGCCGCGTAACGCTTGATCTCCGGAATATTGGCGCTGGGGGTGGGGGCGCCGCGGAGACGCGGGCGCTGGGCAGGGGGCGGCGGCGGCGCCCGGCCCGGGGACAGGGACCCGGCTCCCGCGGCTCTTCCGGCCTCAGCGACAACAAAAACAATCCCCGCCGCCGCCGCCGCTGCCAGCGGGAGCGGGAGCGGGAGCGGGAGCCAGCGCGCGCGCCCGCCGGGCGGGGAGGGGGCACGGGGCTCGCGCGGCGCAGGGTCCCGGCTCGCAGGGGGGGCGTGCGCGTCCCCGGGCGCCCGGTCAGCGGAGCCCGGCGGGGGGCGGGACGGGGTGGGGCGGGGTCGGGCGCGCGCCCGGAGGGGGCAGTGCCCCGAGGACGTGTCGGGCGCGCGCGCGCCTGTTCACACCGCCCTGTCGCCCAGGACAGCCAGCCGGGCAAGAGGCTGTGGGGGGCTTCTTGCGGTGGTCCCAGAGCCTCCAGGCAAACGGTACCCCGCAAAAGATCGGGATTCCAGACCCTGCTGATCCACAGACGCAGTTCGCTACTTCTGGCGGAGGAAAGTGCCCTGTGATTCACATCAGGCGCCTCTCCTTCTTCCTCCCACCTCAGACCCCTTCTTTCTCCTCTGTCTCCTCTTTCTCTACTGTCCTGGGACAGAGGACACTAGGGTCACCCAGACGCAGCCCCTTTCCCCCATTGCTTCACCCAAATTGTACACCCAGTTGTCCTTCCCTCCCCATGCAGCCTGAAAGCACCCGGGGAATGGACCATGATGCATGAGACAGTCTCTTGCTAGTTCCACCACAAGCACCTCTAGTCAGAAAGTCACCAGGCACTTCAGAAGGGCAAGTGTTGCTTTCTCACATGACTTCCTCTTAGCAGCCAAGAGCCAAGGGAGCAACACCCAGTCCAAGATAGCATGGCCAGCCCAGTGACACCAGCACCTTTGGGGCTTTTAGCTGACTATTTGAGTTGGAGAGCATAGCACTACAGGCCAAGAAACAAAATGAGGGAGCTTTTGTCCACCATTTAAAAAGGCACAATGTGGAGTACCTGGGTGGCTCAGTATGTTAAGCTTCTGCCTTCAGCTCAGGTCACGATCTCAAGGTGCTGGTATCAAGGCCAGCATCCTGCTCTCTGCTCAGCAGGGAGGCTGCTCCCTGCCGTCTCTACCTGCCTCTCTGAGTACTTGAGATCTCTCTCTCTCTGTCAAATAAATAAAATCTTTAATAAATAAATTAATAAATAAATAAAAGGGCACAATGTATGTGTTGTATTAGTTTGCTAGGGCTGCTATCACAAAGTGCCACAGACTGGCCCAAACAACAGAAATTACTTTTCTTGCAGTTCTGGACACTAGACGTCCAAGATCAAAGGTTGGTTTCTTCTGAGATCTCTCTTTTCTGCTGGTAGATGGCCGTCTCCTCACTGTGTCTTCACATGATATTCCCTCTGTACATGTCTGTCAAAATGTCCTCTTCCTGTAGGGACACTAATCATGCTGGACTAAGGCCCAATTTATAGACTTTTTTTTAAAGACTCTATCTTCAAATACAGTCACATGCTAAGATAGTGAGGGTAAGGATTTCAATACATGAATTTCATATGTTCAGTCTATAACATGTATGATGAGATATTCATCTGAGCATCAAGCCAGAGAGCCTGCTAATTTTTGCCTGTAATAATAAAAAAAATCTTAGGGCCACTCCTTGGCCAGACATTGTATTGTGTTTTTCACATGTCATTTAATCTTCACAACTACTATAAAGTACATATTTTAAAGGAAACAAGCTCAGGGACGCTAAGGAAGTCAGACTTTGCATTATATGATAACTCAGTGAAAGATGGGAAACTGGGAGTTCTAAATCCTGCATTCTGGTTCTGGCTGCTTCCATCCCTGACTGGCTATGGAAGTGGGACTTTTAACTGAGTGACTAGATTCTATAGTGAGGGATACTGTATTCCAAATTCTTTCCATAGCACCATGCCACTTCTCTGTTAAACCACATATTAACGGGAAGCAGCAAGAGGGGGCACGAGTTTGAAGAGGAGGAAGTACTCATAAAATGAACAAACTGGTTTGCAGCTAAGAGGATAAGAAAAACCAAATAGAAGTCAAGCTTTGAGTTACACCTAGTAGCCACCTCCCTTCTCCTCTACTCCAGGCTAAATTCCTCCCATAGTTTAAACAGTACTAGTGGCTTCCAGCCTGTTGAGGCTGATTTTCCCTCTTGCACTTCCCAACAAATTTCCCCCATGTTCTATTTGGTACCCTGAGCAAACATGATAGTTTGTTTCCTGTACCGAAAATAGCCTCAGAAACCTGAGTATGAAATGTAATTGCCCTGTACTTTCAGTCGGGACTGCAATACTTCAATCCCTACTCTCTCACCCCATCATTCCGGACCACTCTGATCTACATTATCCTTCCCAAACTCACTCTAGCACCCACTGCCCCCTTCCCAAAGACCCTTCGGACTGAACCCTCCCAAACCAAAGTCCTATAGTCAGTAAACTCCCCTAAGCCTTGGCCTGTTCAGCAAGCCCTCCCCCCACTTCCTGCTGTGGCAGAGTAGAAGCCATGCCCTAGAATACCACTTCCCCCTCAGCTCTCTCTGATGGTGGCTGCTCATTCTCCCGCACCCCACACATCTACAGGACAGGGTGGGGGCTGGGTAGAGAATTAGCCATATATTTGCCCCCATTGCCCCAAACCTTGAATTCTCATTCTCGTATTAAAACCACTTGCCATCTGGCCAAACCACCATAGGGCCTCCCTTGGTGGTATAACTACCTCAGCCCCTAGTCTTATGTCTCAGTCTAGGCTTAGCTCCCAATACGTTATAAATCCTTGAAGACAGGGCCTACGCTTTATTCGGGTATTCAGGTTTGTGTGTCTGTTGCCTAACGCATTATGTGGCACCAAATGCCTACTCAGGGAAAATTACGGGACAAATGAATGAATGAATGAATGAGCAAGTAATGTGCCAACAGTGGGAGCTAGAAGCGGTTCAATGGAGGGGCCTAGGTGAAAAACTCTAGGTGAACTTCCAGCTTCTTCAGAGCACAGACTTTCACATCAGATGATCCCGGGTTCAAATCTCAGTTCTATAGCATAATAGCTCCAAGTATCTGGAACAAGTCCCTTCACCTACTGTTAAAGGAGTCAGTAAGGAGGAAGTTAAATCATATATGTGCATGTTCCTGTGTTTCTGACCCAATAGATGTGCCCAATAGTCACTAATTTTCCTGCCTTCCCTCCTTCCCCCGGGCTAAGATCTGCTCCCCTGCCACTGTCTTGCTGTCCTTTGAGAGACAGTGTACCCAAGATCTCAGCTCAGTCCAAGAGAGGGGAGCAGAACCATCAGGGACTGAGCATGTTTTCACATCCTGTGCCTGAACCACCTGAGGACAGGGACTTGGCTCACCCATTTGGGGGTAAGAGCCAGAACTTGCTCTGTCAAGGCTTATGAATGAAACTAAACCTCTCCAATATGTCAATGCTCCCCTGAGATCAGAAAGAGCCAGAGGGATCCTTGTTAGCAGACGCTGTGCCAGAAGGCTGGGTTCCAGCCACCAGCGCTGTTTGTGACACTCCAACCCTTGTCTGGACCACTGGCCTCTGTTGATGTTTTGACTCCCCAGCCTCTCCTCATACTAACATTCTGCAAGTCTGGAGCTTTGAAGTCTGGGAGAAACTTCTTTGCAGTTTATCAGTTGGGCCATGGGTTTTACTCTTTTTTAGCTGGGGAACCCCTTATTCAAACAAAAATCTTAAGTGGCAGCTGAAGTGGAGCCACTTGGCTGAGGAGGACAGGGACCTGCATTGGACACTACCAAACAAGACTAGCTTGCCAAGAGACACCACCTGGCATCCAAATGGAATTTCTGCCCACCTGCTCTTACTCTACTGGCAGCCTCGCTCTTTTGCATTTTTTAAATTGAGATAAAATTCACATGATAAAATTCGTCATTTTAATGTGTAAAATTCAGTGGTTTTTAGTGTATTCACAAGTGCAATCATCACCACTATCTAATTCCAGCACATTTTCATCATCCAAAAGAAACCCTGTACCTCAGCCTTTAGAAACCTCTAACTTGCTTTCTGTCTCTATAGATTTGCCTATTCTGGACTTTTCATATAAATGGAGTAATATAGTATGTGCTCTTGTATTTACCATAATGTTTTCAAGGTTTATCCATGTTGTAACATGCATCAATACTTCATTGCTTTTTTTTTTTTTTTTTTAAATACACTTCATGCCCAGCACGGAGCCCGAGGCAGGCCTTGAACTCATGACCCTGAGATCAAGACCTGAGGTGAGAGCAAGATTTGGATGCTTAATTGACTGAGCCACCCAGGTGCCCCACTACTCCATTGCTTTTAATGCTGAATAATATTCCATTGTATGTATACACCATATTTCGTTGATCTATTCACTAGTTGATGGACATTTGGGTTGTTTCCATTTTTTGGCCATAATATTGCTGTTGTGAACAACCATGTGCAAGTTTTTGTGTGGGTACACATAAGTTTTGTGTGGATATATAATTTCTCAATTCTTCTGGGTATAAACATAGGAGTAGAAATACTCAGTTATATGGTAAATCTATGTTTAACTTTCTGACAAAATGTTTTCCACAGTGCCTATACTATTTTATATTTCTATCAGCAATATGTGAGTACTCTAATTTCTACACATTCTTGCTGATATTTGTTATTTTCAGATTTTAAAAAATTATCCCTATCCTCATGAGTATGAGGTGGTATCTCATTGTATATTTGGTTTGCTATTCCCTAAGGACGATTGATGTTGAGCATTTATTTATGTACTTGCTGTCTATTTATTTAACTTCTTTGGAGAAATGTTGATTCAACTCTTTGCTCTTTTTATTTTTTTAAAGATTTATTTATTTATTTGAGGTGGGGAAGAGGTGAGGGAAAGGGAGTGAAAGCCTTAAGCAGATTCCCCACTGAGTGTGGGGACTGACCCAGGGCTCAATCCCAGGACTCTGAGATCATGACCAGAGTCAAAATCAAGAGCTGGACACTCAACTGACTGAGCCATCCAGGTGCCCCTGAAGCACAAAAATTTTTAATTTCAACAGTCTGAATTTTCTATGATTGTTTGTGCTTGTTATCATATCTCAGAAACCTAATCCAAAGTCATGAAGATTTATTCCTGTGTTGTCTTTTAAGCATTTTATAGTTTTAGCTCTTACATTTAAGTCTTTGATCTATTTTGAGTTTGCTTTTGTGTATGATGGGAGGTAGAGTTCAAATTCGTTCTTTTTCATGTAGATACACAGTTTCTTTTTTTTTTTTTTTTAAGATTTTATTAATTTATTTGACAGACAGAAATCACAAGCAGGCAGAGAGGCAGGCGGGGCTGGGGGGTGCTGTGGAGAGCAGGCTCACTGCCCAGCAGAGAGCCCTGTGCGGGGCTCGATCCCAGGACCTTGGGACCATGACCTGAGCCGAAGGCCTTAACCCACTGAGCCACCCAGGTGCCCCAGATACACAGTTTCTAAGCACGATTTGTTTAAGACTTCTTTCCCCTATGGTCTACAACCCTTGTCAAAATCAATCAACTGCCAATTGTAAGGGTTTATTTTTGGACTCTCAATTCTATTCAATCTTTGTCTTTTGTTATGCTAGTATCACACTGTCTTGATTACTATGGCTTTGTAGCTTGGAAATCAGGTAGTGTCAGTCCTCCAACTTTGTTCTTTTTCAAGATTGTTTTGGCTCTTCTGGGTCTCTTACATTTCCAGATGAAATTTAGAATCAGCTTGTTCACATCTGCAAAAAAAAAAAGGCAGTTGGAATTTTGATAGGGATTATGTTTTTTTGGGTTTTTTTTCTTTTTTTGCCCCCCCAATAGGGATTATGTTTAATCTGCAGATTAATTTGGGGATTGTTGGCATTTTGACAGTATTAAATATTATATTCTATAAACACAGGATATGTTTTCATTTCTTTAGGTCTTCTTTAATTTTTCTCAACAATTTTTCAGAGTGCAAATTTATACTTCTTTGGTTAAATTTATGCCTGAGGAGTGCCTGGGTGACTCAGTCTGTTAAGCATCTGCCTTTGGCTCAGGCCATGTTCTCAGGGTCCTGGGATCCAGCTCCACATCAGGCTCCCTGTTCCTCATGGAGTCTGCTTGTCCTCCTCTCTCTCTCTCTGCCCTTCCCCCTGCTCATGTTCTTTCTTTCTCTCAAATAAATAAAATCTTAAAAAAAAATTATTCCTGAGTATTTTGTTATTTTTGGTGCTATTATAAGTGGAATTGTCTTCTTAATTTCATTTTTGAATTGTTCATTGCTAATATATAGAAATGCAATAGATTTTTTTAAATTAGTCTTGCATCCACAACTTTCCTCTAGCAGTTAATTTTTATGTGTGTGGATTTTTTAGCATCTTCTATATATAAAATCATGTTATCTTCAACTAGAGACAGTTATTGCTCTTTTCTAATGCGTATGCTTTTTCTTTTATATTCTTGCTTAATTGCCCTAAACCTCCAGTACAATATTGAATAGAAGTGACCACCTTTTTTTTCCTTTTTTTAAAGAAGTAGCCCTCTTCTATTTTTTATTTTTTTTAATATTTTATTTATTTATTTGATAGACAGAAATCACAAGTAGGCAGAGAGGCAGGCAGAGAGAGAGAGAGTGAAGGAAGCCATCTTCCCGCTGAGCAGAGAGCCCGATGTGGGGCTTGATCCCAGGACCCTGAGATCATGACCTGAGCCAAAGGCAGAGGCTTTAACCCACTGAGCCACCCAGGTGCCCCTGAAGTATCCCTCTTTTAACAAACTAATGGTTACCAGAGAGGAGGGGAATGGGGGATGGGGGAAATGGTGATGGCATTAAGGAATACATTTGCTGGATAAGCACCAGGTGTTGTATGGAAGTGTGGAATCAGTGTATTGTACACCTAAAGCTAATATTATATCATATGTTAACCAAATAGAATTTTAATAAAAACTTTTTAAAAAGGTGTTTTTGTTTTGTTTTGTTTTGTTTTTTGGTGGACTCAAGATGGAGGAATATATGTGAGAGCCTTGTCCTCGCGAATTGTGGATGACTGTGGGGGGGCTCTTTATCATGGATACCACAGTTGGTGGTATCTTTCAATCACTCAAAGGTTTTCACAATTCTCCAGTGGAAGTAAACCACAGACTACAAGGGAGTTTCACAGCTATTAAAACCGGGGCTCCACAGTTGAGAGGTAGCTTTGCAGTTTGTGGAGGTTTATTTTTCATGACTGACTGCATTATGGTTCAAGCCAGAAGGAAAGATTCCTGGAACTCCATCACAAGTGTTGCCTTAACAGGAGCCATACTGTCAGCAAGAGATGGATCAGTGGCCATCGTTGGGTCCGCAGTGATGGGTGGCATTCTAGTTTTAATTATAGGACCTGGTATCTTGTTGATAAGATTTATCTCTGCATGATTTCCCAATGGTCCTCAGTTTGCTAAAGACCCCTCTCAGTTGCCTTCTGCCCAGTTACCATCCTCACCTTTTGGAGACTATCGACAATATCAATAGGACTTCTTTCCCATGATTTCTTTAACAGAATGAGCTGTAGTTTAAGAGAGGATTTCAGAAGGTAAATTATGGTCTGTTTTTAAAACCATAGGTGGGACAGCTATGGCCACATAAGCTTTGAAGAGATGCTTGGGTCTTTTTTCTATTTAAAGGAACATGGTGGGGACAGATGTTAAAAGATAATGCATTTATGTATTCACACTTGGATTGCATTTGTGATCAAAATAAATGTCTAATATCTATAAATGAAAAATAGTAAATGCTTAGAAGATGAAAGAGCAGAGGGCAAACAACAATGAAACATGTCCATCATTTCCTTGGGGGATTCTCTGCCTGATATTACTATCCTGTCAGTGAAACAATAAAACAATACCTGGAACTTAAAAAAAAATGGCCCTTTTTTGTATTTTGTAAGCAGTCAGCTTTCTATGTATTCATGATCTAGAGCAAGGAATAGAGACATTGGCAATTATATTTGGTTTTGTCATCTTTACGAGATGGCATAGCTACTCAGGAGTGAGGTACCTACTAAGTGCATGAGGTTTGTTGTTGGTGTTTTTTTTTTTTTAAGATTTTATTTATTCAACAGAGAGAGACACAGTGAGAGAGGGAACAAAAGCAGGGGGAGTAGGAGAGGGAGAAGCAGGCTTCCCGCTGAGCAGAGAGCCCTATGCCGGGCTTGATCCCAGGAGCCTGGGATCATGACCTGAGCTGAAGGCAGACACTTAATGACTGAGCCACCCAAGCGCCCCAGTGTATGAGGTTTTGACAAACAAATCAATTAATATGTTTGCTTTTACTTCCAGCCTTTGCTTCTACTACACTTTTTAACTGGGACAATTGATTTTTTTTTTCTCTCTTCTTCAAGCTGAAATAAAGGGAATGAATTAGGGAACGAGATAAATCTAGATTTGGATTCCAATTCTATAGTGTTATTCTCAAATTTCAGTTCTAGAGGCCACATGACATTTAATAAGTCACCTCATCTCTCTCAACCTCAGCTTTCTCATCTGTGAAATGGGGATGACACCCTTTCCTAGGGTTATTGAGATGACCAAAGAAGATGATTAATGGAAAGCACCCAACACTGTGCCTGGCACTTTAAGGGCTCAAAAAAAAGCCCAATCCCTTTGACTTCCACCCTAGCCCAGAACAAGCCTTCTTTATCTATAGGTTGGGGGTGGGGAATAACTGATTTTAGAAAGACCATTCTAATACCCAGACTTATCCAAAGTCTGGAAGGGTTTTCAGGAAGTAGTGAGCTCCAGGCCCCTGACGGTATTGAAGCAAGTTTGAAATGATGAAAAAAGTAAGGTCAGATGACTTTTGTGGTACTTTAGAGTCTATTAAGTTAATATGAAAATATTCATTGGTTTATATGTTACTGAATTTTTTCAGCAACTGTTTATTGAGGATTTGCTATGTGTCAAACCCTGGACTAGGTAATGGGGATCCAAGAATGAGCCAGAGAAGTGGGGTTCCCCTTCTCATGCAGTTCGATCTTGAAGTGAGACTAATAATAAACAAAAAAAATGAGTAAAAAGAATACGATAAGACCCGGGGTGCCCGGGTGGCTCAGATGGTTAAGTGTCTGCCTTCAACTCAGGTCATGATCCTGGGGTCCTGGGATCAAGTTCTGTGTTGGGCTCCCTGCTTAGCAGAGAGTCTGCTTCTCCCTCTGCCTCTTCCCCTGCTTGTGTTCTCTCTCTCTCTCAAATGAATAAATAAAAATCTTTTAAAAAAAGAAGAAGATAAGACCAAGTTTATTGATCATAGAGAACTGTAAAACTCCAGCACTGGGGGAAAATATAGTATATAGAACTCATGGTTTGAATGGCTAAAGAATCTCATGATTCTTGAATCTTTGAGTTTAATTTTTTTCTCTTTCCTTTTTCAACCAATTTCTTATTTTACCAACTCTCTTGTATTTATTTGTTTATCTATTTATTTTTAAAGACTTTATGTATTTATTTGACAGATAGAGATCACAAGCAGGCATAAAAGCATAAGCCCGATGTCGGGCTCCATCCCAGGACCCTGGGATCATGACCCAAGCCGAAGGCAGAGACTTTAACCCACTGAGCCACCCAGGCGCCCCACCAACTCCCTTTTAAAAATATTTTTAAACTTTCATTCTTACATTTATATTCTATCCTTTCAATGTATTTCATTTTATTTTATATATCTATCTATATACATATATAAGTTTTCCCTTTTTTACAATTTTGAGATGTAGTTTCCTCTTACAAACAAACCAAAATACTCAGGATATAGCGTATTGCTCTGTTCTGTTCAACCGTCTGTTTATATTCCTTTTTTTTGTCCTTTAATTTTCATTTTTATAGTTACAGTCTATCCTTTACATTTTGTTCATATAAAAGTTTTTTAAAATTATTTTTAAATGAATATATAATGTATTATTAGCCCCAGGGGTACAGGTCTGTGAATTGCCAGGTTTACACACTTCACAGTACTTAGTTTGTTTGTTTCTTTACAATTTGGGGATCTAGTTTTCTAACAAACAGGCCAAAATACACACAGGATCCAGTGTATTGCTCTGTTCTGTTCAACCTGTCTGATTATATTATCTCTCTCTCTTTTTTAAAAGATTTTATTTACTCATTAGAGAGAGAGACAGAGAGGGGCACCTGGGTGGCTCAGTGGGTTAAAGCCTCTGCCTTCAGCTCAGGTCATGATTCCAGGGTCCTGGGATTGAGCCCCGCATCGGGCTCCCTGCTCAGTGGGGAGCCTGCTTCCCCCTCTCTCTCTGCCTGCCTCTCTGCCACTTGTAATCTCTATCTGTCAAATAAATAAATAAAATCTAAAAAAAAAAAAAAAGTTTAGAGAGAGAGACAGAGAGCACGAGCAGGGAGAGAGGCAGAGGGAGAAGCAAGCATACTCCCTGTTGAGCCGGAAGCCTGATAACATGATGTGGGGCTCTATCCCAGGACCTGGAGATCGTGTCCTGAGCTGAAGGCAGACACCCAACCACCTGAGCCACCCAGGTGCCCTATATTCTCTCTCTTTTAAAATTTTAATTTAATTTTTTTTTCATTTTGGGTCTTTTCTAATTTGTTTGGTATATAGTTCTCTGGGCTTGTTGTTGCCATTTTAGTATTTTGTTCTCTTATTCAACTTTTCTTCCCTGCACAGAATGGCAAGACAGAAAAACTCACCTCAGAAAAGAGAACAAGAGGCAATACTGACTGCCAGAGACCTAATCAGTATGGATATAAGTAAAATGTTGGAACTAAAGTTCAGAATAACAATTATAAAGATACTAGCTGGGCTTGAAAAAAGTATAGAAGACATTGGGGAAGCCCTTTCTGGGGAAATAAAAGAACGAAAATCTAATCAAACCAAAATTTAAAAAGGCTATTAATGAGGTGCAATAAAAAAATGGAGGGTCTTACTGCTAGGATAAATGAGGCTAAAGAGAGAATTAGTGATATAGAAAACCAAATGACGGAGAAAAAGAAGCTAAGAAAAAGAGAGATAACTACTGGACCACGAGGGGAGAATTTGAGAGAGAAGTGATACCATAAAGCAAAACAATATTAGAATATTTGGGACCCCAGAAGAAGAGGAGAGAGAAAGGCGGGGCAGAAGGTATATGGGAGCAAATTATGAGCAGAGAACTTCCACAATCTGGAGAAGGAAACAGGCTTTCAAGTCCAGGAGGCACAGAGAGTCCCCCTCAAAATCAATAAAAAATAGGTCAACAACCTAACATATAATGGTGAAACTTGCAAATCTCAGAGACAAAGAGAAAACCCTGAAAGCAGCTTGGGACAAGTGGTCTGTAACCTACACAGGTAAAATATTAAACAGGCAGTGGACCTATCCACAGAGACCTGGCAGGCCAGGAAATACTGGCATGATATATTCAGAGTACTAAATGAGAAAAATATGAAGGCAAGAATACTTTATCCAGCTAGGGTGTCATTCAAAGTTGAAGGAGAGTTAAAAGCCTTCCAGGACAAACAGAAACTAAAAAAATATGTGATCACTAAACCAGCCCTGCAAGAAGTATTAAAAGGGATCCTTAAGTGAAGAGAGAGCCCAAAAGTAACATAGACCATAGAGGAACAGAGACAATGCACAGAAACAGTGACTTTAGAAGTAATACAATGACATAAATTCATATTTTTCAGTGTAGATACTCTTAATGTAAGTGGACTAAATGGCCCAATCAAAGACACAGGTGTCAGTTTGGATAAAGAAGCAAGACCCATCAATACACTATCTGCAAGAGTCTCATTTTAGACTCACAGACACCTCCAGATTTAAAGTGAGGGGGTGGAAAACCATTTATCATGTTAATGGACATTTTTAAAAAAGCTGCTGTAGCAATCCTTACATCAGACAAATTCATTTTTTTAAAAGATTTTTTATTTATTTGACAGAAAGAGACAGTGATAGAGGGAACACAAGTAGGGGGTGTGGGAGAAGGAGAAGCAGGCTTCCCGAAGAACACGGAGCCTGATGTGGGGCTTGATCCCATGACCCTGGGATCATGACCTGAGCTGGAGGCAGATGCTCAATGACTGAGCCACTTAGGCATACCAGACAGATTAGATTTTAAACCAAAGACTGTAATAAGAGATGAGGAAGGCACCATATCATAATTAAAGGGTCTATTCAATAAGAAGATCCAACAATTATAAGTATTTATGCCCCTAAAATGGGACCAGCCAACTATACAAACCAATTAATAACAAAATTAAAGAAACACACCAACAATGATACAATAATAGTATGGGACTTTAACATCCCACTCACTGCAATGGAGAGAGCATCTGAGCAGAAGATCCACAAGGCAATAAGGGCTTAGAATGACACACTGGACCAGATGGACTTCACAGATACATTCAGAGAATTCCATCTTTTCTTTTTTAAGATTTTATTTATTTATTTGATAGAGAGAGAGAGAGAGAGAGAGATCACAAGCAGGCAGAGAGTCAGGCAGAGAAAGGGGAGGAAGCAGGCTCCCTGCTGAGCAGAGAGCATGATGTGGGACTTGATCCTAGGACCCTGGGATCATGACCTGAGCCGAAGGCAGAGGCTTAACCACTGAGCCACCCAGGCACCCCCAGAGCATTCCATCTTAAAACAAGAGAATACACATTCTTCTTGAGTGTACATGGAACGTTCTCCAGAACAGATCACATGTTGGATCACACATCAGGTCTCAGCTGGTACTAAAAGATTGGGATCATTCCCTGAATATTTTTGGACCACAATGCTTTGAAACTGGAACTGAATCACAAAATGAAATTTGGAAAGAACTCAAATACATGAAGGCTAAAGAGCATCCTACTAAACAATGAATGGGTCAACCAGGAAATTAAAAAATAATTGAAAAAAGTCATGGAGGGGCGTCTGGGTGGCTCAGTGGGTTAAGTCGCTGCCTTCGGCTGGGGTCGTGGTCTTGGAGTCCTGGGATCGAGCCCGGCATCGGGCTCTCTGCTCAGCAGGGAGCCTGCTTCCTCCTCTCTCTCTACCTGCCTCTCTGTCTGGTTGTGATCTCTCTCTGTCAAATAACTAAATAAAATCTTTAAAAAAAAAAAAAAAAAAGAAAAATCATGGAAACAAATGAAAATGAAAACACATCTTTTCAAAACCTTTGGGATGCATGGAGCGCCTGGGTGGTTCAGATGGTTAAGCGTCTGCGTTCAGCTCAAGTCACGATCTCAGGGTCCTGATATTGAGCCCTGCATCAGGCTGTGCGCTCAGTGGGGTGTCTGCTTGAGATTCTCTCTCTCCCTCTCCTTCTACCCCTCCCCTGAGCTGTGTCCCCACAAATAAATAAATAAATCTTTAAAGAAAGGAAGGAAGGAAGGAAACTAGACCACTAGAGATCAATGAGATCAACAAAGGAGTGAGAATTCAAGAGGACAGAGAAAGAAGTCCTGAATCACTCCAACATTTGGAGGTTGGCTTAATAAGAAGCCAGCAAAGGAGACTGGGAAGCATCAGCCAATGAGGCAGAAGTAAACAAGGAGAATGGTATATAATTGAAGCTAATAAAAGAAAATGTTTAAGGAAGTGGTTAACCATGTTGAAAGCTTCACAGAGGTCAATCAAGATAAGAACAACAGAGAAGTGAATTTGGCAAACTAGAGGTCAATGGTAGCTTTGACAAGTGCACATTCAGTGGAGTGAAGAGGTTAAAAGGTTGGTTGGATCATTATGAAAGGTTAAGAAGCAGAGAAAGCAAATATAGACAACTTTTCCGTAAGTTTTGCTATGAGTAGGTATAAGTGGAACCGTAGCTGAAGAGAGATATGCTGTCAAGGGAGAATTGTGTTTATGTGGGTTTTGAGATGAGACATCCTAAGGCCTGTGATTTTGGTGATGGAAATGATCCGGTAGAGAAGGAGAAATTGATGATACAGCAGAGAAGGAATTTGATCCTTGGGAAGACACAAGAACGTGGGATAGGTGTGTAGAGCCAGGTGAAAAAGCAATGACTAGGATCCTGATGCAGATCAGAAAAGTTGGTAGTCTCTCTCTTTCTCTCTTTGTCAAATAAATAAATAAATAAGAAAGAAAAGTTGGTAGGTTAGGTGGGAGGAAGATGAATCTGAATGCTTCTACTTTCTCAATGAGTTATAAACTGAAGTCATATGAGAGTGAAGGGGACAGAGTATGTTGGAGGTTTGAAGAGAGCAGAAAAGATCATATTGGACAGTGGGAAAATGAAACTATACCAGGGGAGTATAGCAACATTACTGGGCAGGATCGAGTTTCATTTAAGGTTTGTAGTCAGAAATTTCAGTTCATGAGGCCTGGGTGGCTCGGTGGGTTAAGGGGCTGCCTTTGGCTCAGTTCATGATCTCAGGGTCTTGGGATTGAACCCCACATCAGGCTCCCTGCTCAGCAGGAGAATTTGCTTCTCCCTCTCTGTCTGCCTCTCCCCCCTGCTTGTGCTCTCTCTCTCTCAAATAAATAAGCAAAATCTTAAAAAAAAAAAAATTCAGTTGAAGCAGCACATTTGAGTGATTTTCTCCAGCCATGTCCAACTGCTCAGACACAGACATGGACTACTCAGTCAGAGTTGGGTTTAGGAGGACTTGGAGTTCTGTCAGGGAATGTAATGAAGAGAAAGTGACAAGAGAAGTATGAATATGTACAATATTGTGATTGCAGTGATGTACCATGGAATCTAGACTGGGAGAGGGAAAAAGTGAGAACATGAGGAGAGTGGGATAATTAGAAAAGTGATGATTTTTTTTATTTTTTAAAGATTTTATTTATTTATTTGACAGAGAGAAATCACAAGTAGGCAGAGAGCCAGGCAGAGAGAGAGAGAGAGGAGGAAGCAGGCTCCCTGCCGAGCAGAGAGCCCGATGCGGGACTCGATCCCAGGACCCTGAGATCATGACCTGAGCCAAAGGCAGGGGCTTAACCCACTGAGCCACCCAGGCGCCCCAGAAAAGTGATGATTTTGATGAATTAGGGGACTTCATGAGTTTTTGATTCAACGCTAATATATGTATTGATTTCATTCCTTACAGAAGTAGAATAAAGGAAGAAAGTCATACAATTATCCTGATAGATGCTGAAAAAAGCATTCAGTAAAATCCCACACTCCTGTTACACACACACACACACACACACACACGCACACACGCAATTATTAGTAAGCTGGGAATAGAAAGAGATTTTCTAAGTGAGTTAATATATGAAGAACTTTCAACAGTAACTATTATAAATATATAGTAACTTTTGGCTATTATTATTATCTTTCCATAATGTGATAAAAAGCATCTACCAGAAACCAAAGGTAAACATTGTACTTACAGTGGAAGTTCCCCATAAGGGGATGCCCACAGGATCCCTATAAAAGCAATCATTCAAAGTTAAATGTATAAATATTATATAGAGATATATTTTATCAAATTAAATACTTTGGTTAAATGCAGGTGCATCCTATTAACTTGAACATGTTACTGTAATATGCACAATCTGTGCTGCTTGTGCAAGGAAAGGGTATAAAAAGTAACAGGAAGTTTTTGGGCAGGTCTTTAGTCTCCATGAAACTCATCTCAAACTGTTAACATCTTGTTCCCCTGGTCGGGACATTTCTAGGGGACCAAGAGAGGTCAACTTCAGAATATCTTTCATGATGTCTCACTGTCTGTTGAATGAAGTAGCTCTAAGTCAACAATTTGTTTAGATAATACATTCATGCTTCTGCTAATTGAAAGTCTACCCACCAAATTACTTGTTAAAATAAAAATGGCAAATCCCACTAAGTTAAAGTACAACAAAAGCATGTCAATGATCATCTGTACTAGTCAACATTGCGTTGGGGTACTTAACTACTGCTGAGAGATAAGAAAAGATAAGGTATAAATATTGGGAAAAGAAGTCACAATGCAATTATTATTTGAAGAAGAAAAATAGTGCCTACAAAATCTAAGTGAACAAACTGAAAAATCATTAGAATGAATGAGAGTTAATAAAATGGTTATATATAAAATTATGTAGAATCAATATCTTTCCTATTGACCAGCATTAACTTATTAGAATATGTCACAGAAAAGAATCAATTCACAATTGTTGCAAAGTCTATAAAGAATCAAGAAATTTTAAAAAGTCAAGAAATAATCTTAGTGAGAAATGTGAAAGTCCTATATGAATAAAATCATGAAGTTTTACTCTAAGATATAAAAGAATATCCAAATAAATAAAGACATATGGGAGACCACTTATTTTAAAGATACCATTCTACTCAATTGATCTTTTTAAAAATGAAATTTGGCAGGTTGACAAAAAAGTGAGAGAATAACCAAAAATGTTCATTATATAGGAGGAAGGACTTACCCTATCAGATATCAAAATGTGCTATGAGGCTATAATTATTCAAATATAATATTATTAGTCCAGGAATAGATGAACATAAAGAAAAAGAATTAAGTGTCCAAGACCAGATTTTCTCCCTTGTCTATCTATTGGAATTTAGTATATGAAAAAGATGGCATTTCAAATTAGAGGGGAAAATAACGTCTGTAACAAATGTTTCCAGGACAACTGGCTATCCATTTAGGAAAAATAATATGCTTCAACCATTCCTCACACCATACACACAAATAAATTCCAGTTTGATCAAAATAAATAAACTCCAAACACAAAGTAGTACTAGAAACTATGGACTATTTCCAAATTTGGGGACACTTAGGTGGCTTAGTCAGTTAGGCTCAGCTCAGATGGTGATCTCAGGATCCTGAAATCAAGCCCCATGTCAGGCTCCATGCTCAGCATAGAGTCTACTTCTCTCCCTCTGCCCCTTCCTCACTCTCTCTCTAAAATAAATAAACCTTTAAAAAAAAGTATTTCCAAATTTTGAAGGGATAGGAAAGGCATTCTTAAACAAGATACAAAATTTGGAACCACATAAAGAAAAAGGCCAACAGATTTAATAATATGAAAAATTAAAATTTCTCATAAAAAAACCCATAAAACTAACTATAAAGGTCTCCTACAAAACCATCAGTGAAAGACTAACAATACAGTAGAAAAATTAGCAAATAAATATGTGAGGTGATGAATCTGTTAATTAACTAGATGGTGGCAATCCTTTGATATGTATATCAGATTACCATGATGTATGTTTTAAATATCTTACAATTGGGATGCCTGGGTGGCTCAGTCAGTTAAGCATCTGCCTTTGGCTCAGGTCATGATCCTGGGGTTCTGGGATCAAATTCTGCTTTGGATTCGTCGCTCAGCAGGAAGCCTGCTTCTCCTTCTGCCTGCTACTCCCCCTGCTTGTGCTCTCTCTCTCTGACAAATAAATAAACAAAATCTTTAAAAATAAATATCTTACAGTTTTTTCCATTATATTTCAATAACACTGCAGGAGGGGAAGAGAGTCACATTGAGAACTATTTAAAATGAAAAACAAGGCAATTATTAACTCTAAAAAGAACACAAAGTTTTAATAGGAAAGGAAGTATTATCATAGCACATGGTAGCTGTGGATTCTGGATGTGTTTCGAAGACAAAATTTACTGATCAGCTGAATATGGGGTATAAAAGGAAGAGGAACATTAAGTATTATTCTAAGGTTTCAGTGCTGTTAGTACCCCAGGTGTCTACATCTCTGTGCATGAGGCCTTTCCCAGAACTGCAAAGGAAAGGCCAGTCTAACAATTCCTACCATAGGCTGGAAGTGCTGGGAAATTAACCCCAACTGTGGAAAGCTATGTCAACCAGTGATTCTCAGGAACTGGTGTATAAATACCTCAGCTCCTTTATCCCTCAGATGGGATAATTCTGACACATGTGTTTTACACCATTTCCCACAAGATTAAGCTCCAGCCGATCAGTGGTAACTGAACAACACATCTTCATTGGCCACCTTCTCTTCCATATGTCACTTCCCCACTCTCCTCCTAGTGGCTCCTTCTTCTGTAAAGTATAAACTATTTGTACTTGAATCCTTATCTCCGAGTCCGCTTTTGGGGAAATTCAAACTAACACACATGGTTTTCTGAGCAGCTCAGAAAGACATTTATTATTATTTATCAATGAATAAATTGACATTTATTAAGATGAGCAAGACGTTGGCAGGTGCAGATTCTTGGGAAGGAGAAGACCAGTAGTACATTTTGAACACATTAGTTTTGAGGTGTCTGTTAGGTCACCAAGTAGAGAGGTTGCGTAGTCATAGAGATACACAATCTGGATTCAGGGAAGAGATTGGTCTAAAGGTATATGTTTGGGAGTCAACGGTGTTTGGATATTATTTAAAGCCAGGAGGCTACACTCACTTAAGGAGTGAGTGTAGATGGAGAAGAAAAGAGATTCTGGGATTGATAAGGTTCTGGGTACTGTAACATTTAAGGTAAAGAAATGAGGAAGATGCAGCATAGGAGGTGGAGAAGAAAGAGGTAGGAGGCCAAAGAGGTAGGAGGAAAAGAAGGGTGTGTGAAATCCCAGAAATGAAGGGAGTCAAGTGTTGTATTAGCCCCTTTTTCAAAAATATTAGTCCCTTATTTTTTTTATTTTAGTCTCCTTCATTTAATTGGGGGGGGGGCTTTTATCAAATGTCTGCTGATCCTTTTTTGTCCACTCACACTGAAGAATCAGATATTAAAAGGTTCATTTGCATTCTGTTTCTATGTGTGGAGTTTTGGTGGCTTTCATAATAGCAGCTGCAACTTTAGGTCTCTGAGGCCGTTCAGTCTCTCCAGAGAAAATGTCCTCATTTTCATACCCAGGGAGCTATTAACCTAGCTACCACATAAAGAGACTGGGAAATGGGGTGAGAGTAGACAGAGAAGTGTGTGTTCTCTTTTCGATATATAGACTTCCAATGAATTTCCCTTTTTCTAGGGAGGCACAGGTTCAGTTGCTCCACAGACCAACCCTCTAGACTCCTGCTGGGGAGGGGCAGTCATCTCACAGGTGCAAGACTGTAGATGGACCTGGAGGGCTAATGGATCACAGATTCTTTCATCCAACCCTCTTGTCTTCAATCCATTCTTCTCCCTGGGTCTTTCTTCCTGGGCTTCTGGGTCCTCTCTAGTACTTGAGCTTCACTGGAGTTCTGTGGCAGGAAATGCCTTGCTTCTCATTAACACCACCTCTGCAGACACTTGGTATGCAGCTTTCTCAGCCCTGCTAATTTTTTCACTTGGCTTTCCATCTTCTTATCCTCTGATGCCTCCTCTCCCACTCTCTTTATCCTTGTGGGTTTATTCTGGTTTTATTCACTTGCTGTCATTTTTGTGGGGCTCCAAGAAGGAGAAGAGATAAACATATGTGTTCAAACTACCAGTCTCCTTCTCAGCAAGAGTATTTTGAGATCATCAAATGTATGGCAATTTTCTAGGTTCTGGGACCAGAATTTTAGGAGGCATGTGAGTTCTTCCCTGGAGAAACCACATTCCTTAGAGTTCTTGGTGCCTCTGTCTTCCAAAGGATCTCTTGTTTTCTTTTTCCCAGGGACTAGAACTGGACCAGAAGTATTTTTGCCTGATCCATGCATTTATTTTCCAACTACCTGACTGTGGAGGCATTTCCTACTTGCCAACTCAAGTTGACTCTTCCATGTTTTCAAGGCTTCTATGTTCATAATAGCCACATGAGAGGAATATGTTCACAACTGTATTAAATCCTAAAAGTCATGATAGTCATAAAAAGGATTCTCCAAGTTATATGGCAAAAATATATAACTTTGGGCAGAGAATGTGTATGGAGTAGGTAGGGATTAATGAGCCATAAATATAATTTATATTATTGCTCACATAGTATGGGCTTAGGCTAGTCTTTCTATATCCATCACATTATGGATGTTCCACTTTATTGTTTAATGGTGGTGAAAGGAATTAGCACTTCTTTACTGCCTACTGCACACTAGTCAGTGAGTTAGGGGTCTGAACATTTACCGTTTCATTGAATCATTATTTCACTGGGGGGAAATTGAATCTGAGAAAGGGGAAGTAATGTTCCTGCAGTCAAAAGGCTGATAAATGGGAGAACCAGTACTGGAATGAGGATCTCTCTGATACCAGTGCCCAAGCTTGTTTCCTCTGACTCCCACCTCACCTGGGCTATAGCAACAATCTCCTCATTGCTAGTCCTGTCTCCAGCATTTCTCTTCTCAACCCATTCTTTAGATTGTAGCAAGCTGAACTTCCTAACACATGTGTCTACCTTGATTTAACATTGGTTGGCTTCCCTTTGGTAATGTGGGTCCAAATTGTTTGGTATTTAATGGTGGCAAGAATCAATTTGTTATGTGATCTTAGGCAAAATCATCTGTCCCATACCAAGCCAAGCCAATTTGCTCATTTGTTAATTATATTCTATTAATAAACTATTAACAATTGAGTAGGGTTTTATTTTTTCTTTTTTGGTCATTTTTACTTTCAAGGGTGAAGGGCAGCTATTAGTAGCCTTCAACAGGAAGAGAAGGGCCACATGTTCTTTTCCTCAAACCTTACCACCAAGTGGTGTATTACAATGAAGGCAAGTCTTAGACTGACATCTGCCACATGCTCAAATATTTATTAACAAGCAGGCAAAACCAGTCATACAACTTGTTAGCTCAATGAAGTCTTAGCTCCTGATCTTTTTAGACACTTTGCCAAGCACTTGGCATGAAAGGTTTACTTTAGGTAAATAAGAAAATATTCTAGCAGCAGAATTTATCTGACCCGCCAGTCAGAATCAGGTAACACAATTCTCCATTAAATGGGAAGGAAAAAACTGAATAGGTCCTAACCCATAACATCTCTCCAAAGGAACCTAGTTGTTGGGCACACTAGATTCTTATATTTTGGTTAGGTAAGGGTGGGGAGGCTTGTACAATATAATACTTCTACCCAAATCACATATCTTGACCTCACTCATTTCATGCATGAGAAACTGTATCTAACACCTAACCATATTTAACAGCTTTTTTTTTTTTAATTTATTTGACGGAGATCACAAGTAGGCAGAGAGGCAGGCAGAGAGGGGGTGGGGGGAAGCAGGCTCCCTGGTGAGCAGAGATCCCAGGACTCTGGGATCATGACCTGAGCCAAAGAAAGAGGCTTTAACCCACTGAGCCACCCAGGCGCCCCAACAGCTTTCTAATGCTAATTAGAGACAGAGATAATGGAAGTTCTTGTAACTGCTACTGCAATGTAGCCTATTGACTAGCATTTCTCAGATACTAACTAACCACTCCTAAAGTATATTTCTTATTAGGGTACTTCCATGTTAACAAATAGCTTTACACTTCAGTAGGTTTACACTAAAGCTAGTTAATATACTTGAATATCAAACTTTCTCGTCTGAAACACTGTAACACCTATTAACACATAATATATCAGGTTCTATATTCTATATTATTGTATTTAATATAAGTAAATATCAACATAACGCCTCCTCTAGGGCTCAGTCTATTTACATGAGGAGATAGGAGGAACTGAATTCTAAAGTTTCTTCCATGATTCTATAAATGGAATCTAATGCAGTTGTAAGGATCTGGGTTAGGATCATGAAAAGAATTTACTGATAGGTGGTAGAAGGTCATCAGCATGAAAACCTCTTTTCTAGAACACTCAAGTTTCCTTCAAAGGATTTCTTCTTCTGGGGTGCCTGGGTGGCTCAGTGGGTTAAGCACCTGACTCTTGATTTCAGTTCAGGTCATGAACTCAGGGGTGGACGATCAAGCCCCACGTCATCGATGTATGCCCAGCATGGAGCCTGCTTAAGATTCTCTCTTCCTGTCCTTCTGTCCCCCTCTTTCTCTTTCAGCCTCTTTCTCTTCCTGAAAGACCCCCCCCCCGAAAAGGATTTATTTTTTTAAAACAGCAGCTCTTCTCCTTATCCCCCAACCATACCCGTCATCCTCTAATCCTTCCTTTTTAATACACTTTTAAACACTAAGGTATAACTGACATACAACGTAATATTTGTTTCAGGTGTACCATGTTATGATTCAATATTTTTATACAGTTGACCCTTGAACAACATGAGTTTAACTGTGTAGATCCACCTATATGTGCATTTTTACAGTAGAATGCTGTAAGTGGATCATCTCTTATAATTTTCTTTTTTAATCTCTTATAATTTTAATCTCTTATAATTTTCTTAATAACATATTCTTTTCTTTAGCTTTATTGTAAGAATACGGTACCTACAGACTGCACTCCACTGTGTGGAGTCTGCTTGATATTCTCTCCCTCTGCCCCTCTTCCTGCATGAGCTCTCTCTCAAATAAATAAATAAGTAAAACCTTTAAATAAAAGAATACAACACATTATGTATACAACTTACAAAATATGTGTTAATGTACTCTTATGTTATTGGGAAGGCTTCTGGTCAACAGTTAAGTTTTGGGGGCATCAGAAGTCTATGTGGATTTTCAACTGGATGGGGAGGTCAGCACCAATCCATTTCCCCACATTGTTCAGGGGGCAGTTGAATATTTCAAACTGATTGCCACAATCTGTCACCATGCATAGTTATCGTTTTTTTCCTTGTGATGAGAACTTTTAAGATCTACTCTCAGCAGCTTTCAATTATGCAACATAGTATTATTAACTACACTCACTATGATGCACAGTATATCCCCAAGACTTATTTATTTTATAACTAGAAGTTTGAGCCTTTTAAAAAAAGATTTTATTTGGGACACCGGGGTGGCTCAGTTGGTTAGGCAGCTGCCTTCGGCTCAGGTCATGATCCCAGCGTCCTGGGATCGAGTCCCACATTGGGCTTCTTGCTCGGCAGGGAGCCTGCTTCTCCCTCTGCCTCTGCCTGCCATTCTGTCTGCCTGTGCTTGCTCTCTCCCTCTCTCTCTCTGACAAATAAATAAAATCTTTAAAAAAAAAGATTTTATTTATTTATTTGTGAGAGAGAGAGGGCACAAGCAGGGGAGTGGCAGGCAGAGGAAGAAGCAGGCTCCCCACCAATCAAGGAGCCTGATATGGGACTTGAACTCAGGACCCTAGGATCATGACTTGAGCCGAAGGCAAACGTGTAACTGACTGAGCCACGCAGGCATCCTAGAAAGTTTATACTTTTTGACTCCCTTCCTCCATTTCATACACTCTCCATTTCCCCACCCCTACCTTGTGAAAACACCAATCTGTTCCCTGTATCTATGAAATCTATGAATTTGTTTTTTAGATTCCATATAAAAGTGAGATCATATGGTATTTGCTCTTCTCTGACTTTTTTCACTTAGCACAATGCCCTGAAGATTGTGTTGTTGCAAATGACAACATTTCATTCTTTTATATGGCCAAATAATATTCTTCTGTGTGTGTGTATGTGTGTATCACATTTTTAAAAATTCATTCATCCATCAATGGATATTTAGTCTATTTCTATGTCTTGGCTATTCTAAATAATGCTACAATGAACCTGGTGGGGGGGGTGGAACGCATATATCTTTTCAAGCTAGTGCTTTCATTTTCTTCAGATAAATACACAAAAGTGGAACTGCTGGATCATATGGTAGTTTTATTTTTAATTTTTTGAGGAAGTGGCTGCATCAACAGTGTACAGTTTCCCTTTTCTCCACATCCTCACAAATACTTGTTATTTCTTGTCTTTCTGAGGATAACCACTTTAACAGGTGTGAGTGATAACTCATTGTGGTTTTTTTTTTTTTTTTTAGATTTTATTTATTTATCAGAGAGAGAGAGGGAGAGAGCGAGCACAGGCAGACAGAATGGCAGGCAGAGGCAGAGGGAGAAGCAGGCTCCCTGCTGAGCAAGGAGCCCGATGTGGGACTCGATCCCAGGACGCTGGGATCATGACCTGAGCCGAAGGCAGCTGCTTAACCAACTGAGCCACCCAGGCGTCCCACTCATCGTGGTTTTGATTTGCATTTCCCTACTGATGAATGATGTTGAGCACCTTTTCAAGTACCTGTTGGCCATGTATATGTCTTCTTTGGAAGAATGTCAATTCAGAGTCTCTGCTCATTTAAAAAAAAATTTTTTTTTTTTAAAGATTTTATTTATTTATTTGACAGAGAGAAATTACAAGTACACTGAGAGGCAGGCAGAGAGAGAGAGAGAAGGAAGCAGGCTCCCTGCTGAGCAGAGAGCCCGATGCGGGACTCGATCCCAGGACCCTGAGATCATGACCTGAGCCGAAGGCAGCGGCTTAACCCACTGAGCCACCCAGGCGCCCCTTAAAAAATTTTAATTTATTTTTAAAGTAATCTCTATGGCCAATGTGGAGCTCAAACTCACAACCCGGAGATCAGAAGTTGTATGCTTCAATGACTAAGCCATCCAGATGCGTCTCGGCTCACTTTTTAATCGGATTTTTTAATTGTTTTTTTTTATACCAAGTTGTATAGTTATTTATATATTTTGGATATTAAACCCTTATAGATATATGATTTGCAAATATTTTCCCCCATTCAGTAGGTTGCTTTTTCATTTTGTTGATGGTTTCCTTTGCTGTGCTTTTGTTTGATGTAGTCCCACTTCTTTATTTTTTCCTTTTGTTTCCTTTGGTTTTGGTGTCAGATCCAAAAAATCATTAAGAACAATGTCAAGGAGCTGACCTCCTATGTATTCTTTTAGGAGTTTTATGGTTTCTTAAATTCCAGTCTTTGATCCATTTTGAGTTCATTTTTGGGTATAAGAATGTGGTCTAGTTTCATTCTTTTGCAGGTGGCTGTCCAGTTTTCCTAATACCATTTATTAGACTGTCCTTTCCCGTTGTTATATTTCTGTATTTCCTTAAAGCTTAGCCCCAGAAGCTGTATATACAATGTTACCTTCCCTACAGTTTGTTCATCACTGCAAGTAACAAGGAAGGCCCAGATTTGAGACTGAGAATTAGATGGGAGACACAAATCACCTTGAGGAAGGGAGAGGACAAAAAAGCTGTGATTATTCTAGCAATCCATCACAATGCTCAGTAAAGGTTTGTGAAGTGAGTCAATGACTGTCTAAAGTTCCACCTTCATATTCAAGTTCTGCTGTGATCATGCTTCCCAGAGTGCAGATTTCCTATCTTTCCCGTAACACTCATCATATTCTGCTCTGTGTTTTTTATCCTCAAAGGAAGTTACCTTGTCTCGTTCTCTCCCTATATTCCGAGTATCTAACAGACATTCAGTCTCCAAAAAGACATTCTATAGATCCTCGAGTTGAATTTAATTCAATAATCTTGACATCCTATCCCCTACCATCCATTCTGTCATCATGAAGTCACTGATTGCACAATTCCCTGAAAATCTTACCATCATTCCTATCTCAGTGCCCTTACCCATTGTATCTTCCCTGCCTAAAATACTCTCCCTCGGGGACCCCCGGCTGGCTCAGTTGGTAGAGCATGAAATTCTTCATCTTAGTGTAGAAGTTTGAGCTCCATGTTAGGTAGAGAGATTATTATTATTATTATTTTAGGTAGAGAGATTATTTAAAAATAAAATCTTAAAAAAAAAATTCTTCCTCCATGCTTATTGCATTTAGCAACCGTGGCCCTACCCTCTAAATTCCAGTAAAAGAGGGGGGCATTATAACAACTGTGATAAATCCCCTGGTTGAATATCACTAATAAAACCATTGTTTGGGGGGCGCCTGGGTGGCTCAGTGGGTTAAGCCGCTGCCTTTGGCTCAGGTCATGATCCCAGGGTCCTGGGATCGAGTCCTGCATCAGGATCTCTGCTCAGCAGGGAGCCTGCTTCCCCCTCTCTCTCTGCCTGCCTCCCTGCCTACTTGTGATCTCTCTCTCTGTCAAATAAATAAATAAAATCTTTAAAAAAAAAAAACAAAAAACAAAAACATTGTTTGGGCTTATAGTGGGAACCATGTTGTTTTGTCTGTCCAGTACCACCTCCTGTCTTAGGAGGTGTTCCTTCCCCACCTATATTGTGCTTGAAGGAGTTATTATATTAGTATAAGATTCTGCCCTTCTAGGTACAGTCAAATTATCTGACATGTCTGAAGTAGGCATTAGACTACCCAAAAGCAGGTGCTAAAATTTAATAGAAAACACAAGTGGAACAGATCCCCTTTGTCCTTCTGTGGTGGAATCCTCTCCCCTAGACATACTTAAAGATGTAGAGTCTCCCTAGACTCGAGGAACATGTGATTGAGGTATAAGTAACCAAGTGCTGAGGATGCTGATGTCTGATTAAACACTCCTTGCAACACCAAGCAATTAAGTGTCTATAAGGTTTTGGAGGAGGGTTGGGTCACGAAAATCCTTGGGTTTTCACAAAAACTGAAGCCAAAAGCCTGAGGAAAAAAAGACAAACAGGGCAGAGGAATTTTTCTTACACTTTCCCTTTTCCCTGCCCCTGGGTAGGAAGCCAGAAAGGAAAAGAAAATTAAGGAGAAATTATACGAACAGGATACAAAGAGCTGCTGAGTTGAGGTTCTGGGTATTGCATGGAGAGGAGTTTGGAGATGGAATGGACAGAGGAGTCTGTGCCTGAGCAGTGCCTCTTCAGTCACCAAGAAAGCTAAGAGAGAGAGCTGCAATGTGGACAAGGTGTGGACAGGGGTAGCTTGGAAGGGGAAACCTTTTGTTCTACAATTTTATTTATTTATTTAAAAGATTTTATTCATTTATTTGACAGAGATCGCAAGTAGGCAGAGAGGCAGGCAGAGAGAGAGAGAGAGAGAGAGAGAAGCAGAATCCTGCTGAGCAGAGAGCCCAATGTGGGGCTTGATCCCATGACCCTGGGATCATGACCTGAGCTGACAGCAGAGGCTTTAACCCACTGAGCCACCCAGGCGCCCCTACAATTTTTTTTTTTTAAGATTTTATTTATTTACTTGATAGAGAGAGACACAGCGAGAGAGGGAACACAAGCAGGGGGAGTGAGAGAGGGAGAAGCAGGCTTCCTGCTGAGCAGGGAGCCTAATGCGGGGCCAGATCCCAGGTGTGACCTGAGCTGAAGGCAGATGCTTAACTGACTGAGCCACCCAGGCGCTCCTTTTGTTCTGCATATTAACCAAGCTTTTGGGCCAAGCTTAAGTGAGCCTGTACTTAGAATTAATTATGTATATTTTCAATTTTGGTACATGGCACCAGAATTGGTCACCCACCAATCTGAAAACCTGAGAGTCACAAAAGTCACACTGATTCTACTGTCCCTCGCCCCTCAAGGTTAATCATCCAACAAGCCCTCCTCCTATTTGCCTCTTTGTTCCCAATCCATCTCCTTCTCTCCATTGCTGCTATCATTGACCTAGTTCAGTTCCCTCTAATCTCCCACCTAGACAACTGGTCTTCCTGCCTCCAGTCTAATCCCCTTCCAATCCAGCCTTCATACCCTGCCAGAATAATCTTTCTCAAACATATTATCAAACCACATTGCTCTCCTTCTTTACAACTCCCACGCCCACCCCTAGATGCCCAGTTCATTTTGTCTAAAAACTAGACTAAGCATAGCAAGCTAGACTTTTTTTGTTCCCTGTTTAACTTTCAACCTTCGTTCTGGCCATTCCCCTTTCCTTGCCCAAATGCATACCCTGGGCTCTAGTCATACTGACCTACTTTTAGCTCCCCAAGCACAACATGCTTTATCAAGCCCCTACAGATACCTAAATGCCTTCTCCTCCCTGTGCCAGCCGAGACAGCTCCAATCTTTCTTTGAAACTCAGTTCAGGAGTCATCTACCCCTGGCTTACCCCAGGCAAAGTCACTTGCCTTTCTCAGGCCCCCGCAGCTATCTGTACACACTTCTACTATCACATGTGCATATTTGTTTGCCTGTCTCCAACCAACAATGGGAAGTTCTCTGAGAACAAAACTGTATTGTATTTATCTTTAGAGTCTCCGCGTTTAGAATAGGTTTAACATAGATGCTCTGTTAAACAAGTGAAGGAATATTGGATAGATACTTAAGCTTGCCAAAAGTTGCAGTAAGGGGCGCCTAGGTGGCTCAGTAGTTGTGTTTCTGCCTTTGGCTCAGGTCATGATCCCAGAGTCCTGGGATCAAGCCCCACATTGGGCTCCCTGCTTGTCAGGAGGCCTCCTTCTCCCTTTCCCACTCCCTCTGCTTGTGTTCCCTCTTTCACTGTGTCTCTTCCTGTCAAATAAATAAAATCTTAAAAAAAAAAAAAAAGAAAAGAAAGTTGCAGTAAAGGAGCTTCTGAATACAAAATAGCAGATGGCCTGTGCACTGTCATGCCTTGGGAAGAGGCCCTGAGAGTTTTCGGTTTTGTTTTTTAGGCCATGGTATTTTCACCATTCATTCAACAATTATGTAGTAAGCAGTCCTTATGTGTCAGGTCCTGTGACATTTTTAAAGGTCAACGATTACTTATATGAAGCCAGAAAAAATAACCTTGGACTTACAGTGAGGCACTTGCCAAGAGAAGCTTAAACTATATGGAATTACGGCATGAAGTGATTTTTAAAAAGATTTTATTTATTTATTTGACAGACAGAGATCACAAGTAGGCAGAGAGGCAGACAGAGAAAGAGGAGGAAGCAGGCTCCCCACCGAGTAGAGAGCCTCATACAGGGCTCAATCCCAGGACCCGGGGATCATGACCTGAGCCGAAGGCAGAGGCTTTAACCCACTGAGCCACCCAGGCGCCCCTGAAATGATTTTTTTTTTAAAGATTTTATTTATTTATTTGACGGAGAGAAATCACAAGTAGACGGAGAGGCAGGCAGAGAGAGAGAGGAAGGAGGAAGCAGGCTCCCTGCCGAGCAGAGAGCCCGATGTGGGACTTGATCCCAGGACCCTGAGATCATGACCTGAGCCGAAGGCAGCGGCTTAACCCACTGAGCCACCCAGGCACCCCTGAAATGATTTTCGAAGGCAGATTTTGGGAGATGCAATTATTTCACTGCACCAAGGGAAAATTTAAACAATTCTGAATTTAAAAAAAAATTTTTTTTTAAGAATGGAGTGGGTACAGGGAATAGATGGAATGATATGACCAAGGTCTGCCACTTGGTGGCAGTGCTTCTCCAGGGATAAAGGCTCAATGGCCAAGGACTTGAGAAATGCAAGCCAGTCCTCACACTTACCACCAGAATAGTAGTGCTAAAACTTAAACATGGGAGACTTTCTCAATTTGCAGAAAAGGTGAAATAAAATATGGAATTTAATCCCAGCTTTCTCCCTCCAAACTTCCTAAGCCTTTGGAATCTGCTCTTGTCTTCCGGTGAGCAAATGTATATATAACTTTGGAATGGGCTGACAATGTTAAATCCTGCAGATTATTTTTTCATAGACATGTAATAAGGATTCCTTTTTTTTTTTTTTAAAGATTTATTTATTTATTTGACAGGCAGAGATCACAAGTAGGCAGAGAGGCAGACAGAGAGAGGAGGAAGCAGGTTCCCCGCGGAGCAGAGAGCCCGATGTGGGGATCGATTCCAGGACCCTGGGATCATGACCTGAGCCGAAGGCAGAGGCTTTAACCCACTCAGGCACCCCTAAGGATTCCTTTTTAATATTGATTTTGTGTGACATAAGGATAGATCCTAGAAGTAAAACAATTCCTAACTTCTATGACCAGATTAGGTGTGCTCAGTATTGAAAATATTTCCTGTAGAGTACCATCCGTCCAGGTGATCTGCCAATGAAACCCACTGGAGACTCCATCTGATTTGATTGGATTGGATCCAGTGTTTTCTACTTATAAATAATGAAAACAAGACTCTGAGAAGCTAAATGACTCACCTAAGTTTACAAAGCCCTTTACTGGACAGATTCAGGCTAATCTCTGCAAAATGAACGCTGCAGAGATTTCCCTCATCATCATCAACTTCCTAAACAGAGCTTGTTGGATGATTAAACTTGAGAGTCAAGAGACAGAAAGGAGTCAGGTGACTCCCAGATTTCTAAATTGGTGAGTGATGGATTATGGTGCCAACCACCAAGATTGAGAATATAGATTACTAATTCCAAATACAGACTTGTTTTAGATTAGCACAAGTAAATGTATAGAGTAAAAGGTTTCCCTTTCCTAACTCACCCATTCCACTCATTTTCCAAATCAAGGCTCTCTTTCTTTGTTTTTCTGGTGACTGAAAATAGATGTTCTTCAGAGAGGAAAATGCTAATTACTTCTGAAAATGCTAATATCAGGAGTATTATCTCATTTATTCATTTCCAAAAGGAGTTCATGAATAGTATAGTTTCAAGTGAAGGAATTAGTTCAACAAATATTGATTTCCCTACCATGAGCCAGGTATGTTTTAAGTCCTTGGTTCTCAAAGTGTGGTCTCCATACCAGCAGCATTAGCATCATCTGGGAACTTGTTGGAAATGAAAATCCTCGGGACTTGGAGTGCCTGGGTGGCTTAGCCTGGTAAGTGTCTACCTTGGGCTCGTGTCATGATCCCGGGGTCCTGGGATTCATGATTCCAGGGTCCTGGGATCCAGCCCTGTCTTGGCCTCCCTGCTCAGCAGGGAGCCTGCTTCTCCCTCTGCCCCTTCCTCTTCCCTGTGCTTGCTTGCTCTTTCTTAAATAAATAAAATTTCTAAAATCTTAAAAAAAAAAAAAAAAGAAAATTCTTGGGGCTCACATCAGACACATTGTCTCAGAAACTGCAGGAGTGGGGTTCAACAACCTTCTTTACCAGCTCTTCAGGACATTCCAATGGCTGTTCAAGTTGTAGAACTAGTTAGTGAGAATATGGTGTTAAAGGAAACAAAGTGCTTGTCCTCTTGGAGCAGCAATATACAAATAGATAAAAGTAAAATTTCAAGCAGATGTGTTGTTGGAAAAAATAGAACAGGGGATGGAAGGAGAATGGAGAAGGGGCTCAGGCAAGGTCTCTCGGAGGAGTATGAGCTCTGGAGTCAGACTGAGCAGGGTATGAATATTGGCTCCACCAGTTACTAGAATTTAAAGGTTTAGTCTCCTGTAAAAATGGAGATAATATATTAATTACCTTACAAATTTACTCTGAAGGCTAAAAATGATGTTTGCAAAATTCTTGCAAGTGTTTTGTCACAGGGTAAGCCCCTGATAAATGTTGGCTCTCCAAATATGAAGGAGGAGTACTATAGCTGTGTATTTGGAAATCATCAAGTAGAAATAGTGAAGTGGGTAGAAATGCGGCTATATGGATGGGAGAGAAGAGGATGGATAATGGGATCCGGGGGAGGGGGCAAAAGTGGGTTGAGAAGTGGTGAGGAGGTAAAGAAAGAAAGACGAGGAAAGAGAATTTTTATCTGAACCCAGCTAAAGCTAGAAACTTGGAAGAGGAGGCCAGTGGATATAGTAACTAACTATCCTGGTTTCCCTGGGACTGAGAATCTCAGGAGGTGAGATTTTCAGTGCTAAAACTGGGAAAGTCCTGGGAAAACTAGAAGGAGCCGGTTACCTACCAGTGGATAGGATCATGAGAGTGAAGTGGAGACGGTAACTACAGTGGCCTTTCTTTCTTGGTGCTCTCTGATCTCCTCCTTAACAGTAACATTGTAAAGTATCTTCCAGGAGTTTGACTCAACCAGAAGCCTGAGGTCAAGGGAACTTGGGTAACACAGTGGGGAGAAGTCAACCTTGCCTGGACAGAGCAGGATAAGGAATGACAGAGAATGGACCCGCTGGGGGGGGGGGGGAGATGTGACCAGCATAATGACAAGGGATTAGAATTGTCTGGGCTTAGTCTGACTCCAGATCTTTTATTCTTTTTTCTTGCTTTGTCTAAAGAGTCGAGGAATGGATAGGTAGGTGTTTTCCGCGTCCTCAAGTTAACTTTATTATTATTATTTTTTAAGACTTATTTATTTGAGAGAAAGAGAGAGAGCACAAGCAAGGGGGAGGGAAAGAGGGAGAAGTCAACTCTCCGCCAAGCAGGGAGCCCCATGCAGGGCTCCAGAGGATCCTGGGATCATGACCTGAGCCAGGGCAGATGCTTACCCCTCTGAGCCACCTAGGCACCCTCAAATTAACTTTAAATAAAATTGTAAAGTCTATCCAAGGATATTCTTTGGTATCTGAGCAGCCCACAAAACTCTTCTTTGTCGATGTCGGGTAGCGTGAATGCAAGGTACGAGAAGGAGCAGGTAGGATCTAGCTGCTCTAGGGATGGAGGGAGGTCTTGGAGAAAATCCCCACAGGTACCTTCGGTTGCCCTGGGATCTTCTCTTAGTTCACTTCCCGCGTGGAAGGCTTACTCCTCAAAATGCGCTGCGGCAAGGGCCAAAGGTCAAAGGCCACCACTCGCCTGGCACTGCCTTACGAGGTCAGAGGGCCCCTTCGGCCCGCAGACGCGATACCCCCAGCCTCCTTTAGGTTCAATTGACTGGAGGAGCCGGGACCCGCCAACCCAACCCAGGTTATACGGGCTGGACTGGCGGAAGGCGCTTTGTGATTGGTAGGACAGTGTGGAGGGCGTGGCCTCATGTAGAAAGACTCCTCGGGATTGGTGCGAATCGCTAGGGCGGAGCCTCCACTCCGGCTGGGCGCGAAAGCTCGAACAGTGTCGCCTGACTGGAGACGGCGGGAGCAGCTGCACCCCGGCTAAGAAACTGGAGACCTGCTCCGTTACAGCGAAGCGCCGGGGAAGCCGGAGTCATGACCGGCGAAGTAGTTTCTGAGGTGAGTTCGTGCACAGATCCCTGTCCACGGCTCCAGAGGCCTGGCACCGAGGAGCGGTGTCGGGTAGGGGTCGAGCCGGGCGGAGCGGGTCGCGGACGCTGGAAGGACTACAGCTCCCGGCGTGCTCTGTGTAGGCGCGGCGCGCCGTCGGGCCTGGCGGGATACCTCCGCAGCCGGGTGGGCTAGCGACCTTGCGGTCCAGTTTCGCGCTGGGCTTCCCGCCCCTCGGTGGGCTCGGCGGCGTCGCTTGTGGCCCCTTCGGCGCGCTCTGGCGGCCGCCAGCGGTTCCTGAGCTGGCCCCGCCCGTCCGGCCTCCCCTTTGGCGCGTTTCCTGCCGCCGGGGCTCTTCCTTGTTCAGCTCCCCAAAACAGAGGCAGGCCGAGGCTGACCTGGGCCGCTGGGTTGCGGGGCTGGGTTCCCCGGAAGTGGACGGCGGGAGTCTCTGGGAACTCGGAATTGAGTTTGCAAGAGGGCTTTGAGGTCATCGTACGGGACCCGGAGAGAAGCTGCAGTCTCGGGGCTTCCCGGCTGGTGGCTGGTTGATCGCTGGGGGGACTGGGCATGGAAGCATCTGTTTTCAGACCCGTGTTCTTTCCTGGGGCGGGACTGGGGTGAGACACTAGCCTTGGGGGCAGAATTTCAGAGGGCTCCCCCAAACTCCGTAATTGAGATAGTATTTTAATGCAGTATTTTTAAAAAATAAAGTAAAACCCTGCAGTTGCACTACTC
Organism: Mustela nigripes; assembly: GCF_022355385.1. Taxonomy (NCBI): domain Eukaryota; kingdom Metazoa; phylum Chordata; class Mammalia; order Carnivora; family Mustelidae; genus Mustela; species Mustela nigripes. Next base: position 26,985,226 of record NC_081570.1, on the reverse strand, counting down.
CACCTCACCTTCCTCTAATCCTGGCCTTGTTTCCAATAAAACTTTATTTATAGAAGTAGTTGGCCGACCTCATGAACCATAGTTTATCAATTTGGTCTTTTTTAAATACTGCACTAAGATACTATCTTGATTACTGAGGTTTTTGAGACTTGACTCTGTCTTCACCCTGTTCCTGGCCCTGATTGTTGCTGATACTGGTACAGATTGCCTAGAATAAAGTGATTCAGAGCAACACCGTGTACTGAGTTATGTGGTTACCTAAACTCAGTTTCAGCATCCACAAAAAAAATCTTACTGCTTTGGATTGTTGAGAGAAACAGCAGCACATGCATGATGATCCTCAGTGATTTCTCAGTACCTGTTACCTTTGGTTATTATTTAAATAATGGTACCAAACATTTAAATCAATTTAATAATTGTTTGAGAAACCAATAAGATGGGTAGTGCCCTACTACTTTACAGATGTTAATATTTACCCTCCTATTATGTCGATTCAGAGCCCTAAGAACACCAAGGATGTAGGAGATCTGGCCTCTAGGATCAGCCTGGTCACTAACTGGTCAAGTCACCTAACACAGCAGTCCTACTTATATTTTTTACTTGTGACTTTTTTGAAACATTTTTTTTTCTCTTTATTTTAAGATTTTATTTATTTATTTGACAGAGAGAGAACACAAGTAGGCAGAGGTAGGCAGAGAAAGAGGCAGAAGCAGGCTCCCTGCTCAGGACCCCGAGATCATGACCTGAGCCGAAGGCAGAGGCTTAACCCACTGATCCACTCAGGTGCCCCTTACTTGTGACTTTTAAAATGGTTTTATTTGGAAAATTTCAAACATAAACAAACACAGAAAGGCTGGTATAAGGAACCTATCACCTAACTTCAACAGTTATCAGATCTTATCAATCTTATTTCATTTATAGTCCCACCCACTTTCCCCCCTCACTGGATTATTTGGAGGCAAATCCCAGACATCATTTCATTTACAAATATTTCATAATGCATCTCTAAGAGAAGAGCTTTCCAAAACAGATAACCAGAAATATTATTACCACACCTAAAAAATTTAGAATTGTTGCTTAATACTAAATATCTAGTGTTCATATTTCATTGACTCATATGTATACTTCCAGTTTATTGGAAACAGGATCCAAAGTCTGCATATTACAATTGTTGATATGTGTGTGTGTGTGTGTGTGTGTGTATCTTGACTCTACATAGGTCCCTCTCCCTTCTCTTTTTTTCTTGCTGTTTACTGTTAAGGAAGCACATAGTTTTTTTCTATAGAGTTTTTCACATCTGGATTGCATCTCTGTGGTGTTATTTAACATGTCGTTTGAATACACTGAGCAGTAGTTCAGACAGAATATGTGTAAATGCTTGATTCTTTTTATTTACGCACCATTACTTTTTATTTACGCAAATAAAGCCATTGGTTCTATAGCATTCTTCAAAGGTGAACAATGAATTTTTGTTTTTTTGTCCAGCGATTTTTTTTTTAAGATTTTATTTTTAAGTAATCTCTACATCCATCTTGGGGTTCAAACCCACAACCTGAGATCAAGAGTTATATGCTCAGGGGCACCTGGGTGGCTCAGTGGGTTAAAGCCTCTGCCTTTGGCTCAGGTCATGATCCCAGGGTCCTGGGATCGAGCCCCACATTGGGCTCTCTGCTCTGCAGGGAGCCTGCTTCCTCCTCTTTCTCTCTGCCTGACTCTCTGCCTACTTGTGATCTCTATCTGTCAAATAAATAAATAAAAATCTTAAAAAAAAAAAAAAGAGTGATATGCTGCACTGAACCAAGCCAGCCAGGTGCCCCTTGTCCAGTAATTCTTTTTTTTTTTTTTTTAAAGATTTTATTTATTTATTTGACAAAAAGAGATCACAAGTAGATGGAGAGGCAGGCAGAGAGAGAGAGAGGGGGAAGCAGGCTTCCCGCTGAGCAGAGAGCCCGATGTGGGACTCAATCCCAGGACCCTGAGATCATGACCCGAGCCGAAGGCAGTGGCTTAACCCACTGAGCCACCCAGGCGCCCCGTTGTCCAGTAATTCTTAATGTCACCCTTCGTTGAACCACTGTATTGGTGCTTTCCTTACTTCAGCCTTACAATCCTATGATGATTTATGTATCATTATGTACTTAGAGGTTTTTGTCCCCAACTGACTAATGCAAAGTATGTTCTCATTTTCTAGGTTCACCTAGAAATCAGTGATTCAAAGCTCATTTCACAGGAAGAAGCCAATAGTCCTTCAGACAGTGGACAAGGCAGCTGCGAAACCATTGTATCCTTGAGTGACGGAGGTTTGTAATAGTGATTTTGTTTTTAGGAATAGAGTGTGGGCCTGGATTGTAAGTGGGTTGGAATTAATTTCGTTATTCTTTTGGTTTGTTAAATTATTAATGCCTAATCTTGTTATCTTATTTAGTATAAAAACAAAATAGTAGTGCTTGTACCCTTTTGACATTAAGCATTTCTGTAATGGTATTGAATGTATAAAATGTTTAGAAGCTACCACATTGCCTTGTTGAATGCATTCGTCCTTTAATAAAAGGATTTTTAACACCTGCCAGAAGAATTAGAACAACTTTACACGTTGTAAATATATATAATTATTTTTCTTAGTAAGAGACATTTTTCCAGGGAAAATGTTTTTCAAAACCTATTTTTAGATTTACTTTGCTACAGTCAGTTCTTAGTGGTAGTTACATAATTTCACAAGGTGACATAGCACATGGATAATTGGATGTTTTTGAGAAGCAATGGGACTAGGAGGCGGGCCAAATGACAGTAGACCTCTAAAAAAAATTATGTTTTCTCCAGATTCAGATGAAGAGATATTCGTGAGTAAGAAATTGAAAAGCAGGAAGGTGCTACAAGACAGTGATTCTGAGAGAGAGAACACAAATGCCTCTCCAGAGAAAACTCCCTATGACAGTGTTGAGGAAAATAAAGAGAATTTATATGCCGGAAAAAGTGGAAAAGTCAGAAGGATTCATAAAACTCTGGCAGACAGTGCTGAAAATGACATCGAGGAGTCTTTGTATCAGGAAAACCTTGAAACCCAGGTGATGCTTTGCTTAGAGCAGAGTCTCCAATCTGAAAACTCTGTGGACTCCCCAGTTGACAGAAAGATTTCCAAAAAACTCAAACATGATAAAGAAGGAACTGAAGGAAAAGCAAAAGTAAAATCAAGGAGAAGACTTGAGAAAGAGGAAAAAAAGGTGGAAAAAATCAGGCGGCTAAAAAAAAAGGAAACAAAAAATGAGGTATATTCAAGAGAATACATTTGTTCTTTCTAAGACAGATGAAGTTAACATCTTAGAAAGAGTTGCTTTCAGTTCTTGGGTTTTTGCACTCAGAATATAGCTTTGAGTTGATTGTTTTGCATTGTGAGTAATGAGAAAAGTAATTTAAACTTGTTGGTCTCATTCTCCATTTTGGATAAATGGACACTTCCAAATTAATAGATTTCTGATTTTCTTTGTGAGCACATGGATTAATTGCTGCCTCTGTTCTAATGAAAATTAACTTTCAGAGAAGAGTTTTTTAGGTATCCATAAGTCAAGTCTTATTTGCTAACTAGAGAAACCATCAAGTTTTATAAAGTAGTTGCTTAATAAGTATTTAATTGATTCTTCAAAAAATATATATACTGTTTACTAAGTTAGTTTAGGACACTAAAATCACAGCATGAACCTCAAAGGAAAATTGTGGGTAGGAACCAGAGAGAATGTTCTAGAATGCCATATATTTGTCTACTGATGGAATATGGGCTTTCTATGCCTTGATCCAAATTACCTTATGATGTTGTGAAATATTGGAGTTTGGGTGATTGGATTTTGCTTTTTCTTTATGTATCATCCAGGAAGATGATGTAAAACAGCCATTTAATGACAGTGGCTGTCTTCTTGTGGATAAAGACCTTTTTGAAACTGGGCTAGAGGAGGAGGAAGAGGAAAATGACTCTGCATTGGAAGATGAAGAGTCATTAGAATCAATAAGAGCAGCTGTGAAAAACAAAGTAAAAAAATACAAGGCAAGTAAAAGATGATTGCAGAAGAGCTAACCCACTGCTTCTAACTTTTGCTTTATCTTCTGATTTACTGTTGGAACTTTTTTTTTTAACTGAAGAAAAACATGTGGCAATTGATGTAGGTTTTTTGGTTGTTAATTTTGGAATCAGACAGTACAGGGGATAGACATGCTAACTTGTGTGGAAGCTAGTATTTTTTTCTTTTCTTTTTTTTTTTTTTTTAAGATTTTATTTATTTATTTGACACAGAGAGATCACAAGTAGGCAGAGAGGCAGGCAGAGAGAGAGAGAGAGAGGAGGAAGCAGGCTCACTGCTGAGCAGAGAGCCCGATGGGGGACTCGATCCCAGGACCCTGAGATCATGACCTGAGCGGAAGGCAGCAGCTTAAGCCACTGAGCCACCCAGGCGCCCCAGCTAGTATTTTTTTTTCTTAAGATTTTATTTATTTATTTGAGAGAGAAAGAGAAACAGCAACTGAGAGAGAGAGAGAAAAAAAAGAGACAGCATGAGCAAGGAAGGGGTAGTGGGAGAAGCAGGCTCTCTGCTGAACAGAGAGCCTGATGCGGGACTTATCCTAGGACCCTGAGATCATGACCTGAGCCAAAGTCAGATGCATAACCAGTTGAGCCACCTAGGCACCCCAGGAAGCTAGTATTTTGACTGCCCTCATAGGAATGTTAAGGGGAAAACGAGATACTTTATATTGTTGAGATATAAATTTTATAATCCTGTGGCTTTTAAGAAATGAACCTCAAGTGTTTCTGGAAAGGTATCAAAGAGAAGGAACAGTCAAATATTATTGTCCTGAGTGTTTGGAAGCACAGTTGTTCTTGCTAAGATTATCTTTAGCTCCCTAGGAGTCAGTGTTCTTCCTTAGGGAAAGATATAATAAAGAAATGTAAGAAACAGGGGCACCTGGGCCGCTCAGTGGGTTAAGCTGCTGCCTTCAGCTTAGGTCATGGTCTCAGGGTCCTGGGATCGAGCCCCGCATCAGGCTCTCTGCTCAGCAAGGAGCCTGCTTCCCTCTCTTTCTCTCTCTCTGCCTGCCTCTCCGTCTACTTGTGATCTCTCTCTGTCAAATAAATAAATAAAATCTTTAAAAAAAAAAAAAAGAAATGTAAGAAACAACAGCCCAACCTCCATTCAAGACAGTAAATTTTTTTCTAGGCTTTATAGGGATGCTGTATGTTTAAAACTTTTATTTGATAATTCTTGACTCATTATTAACATAGCATAATGTGATGTTGGGATACAAAACCAATCTTTTGAGTAGCCAATATCCTCTTATTTTAGTTTAATTTTTTCAAATAATTTTTTTTTTTAATTTTTATCTATTTCCCTTAGAGAGAGAGAGTGAGAGAGAGCGAACTGTATTGGGGGCAGGGGCAGAGAGAGAGAATCCCAAGCAGACTACCTGCTCAGTGCAGAGTGCCATGTAGAGCTGGATCCCATGACCCATGAGATCATGACTGGAGCTGAGATCATGAGTTGGTCACTTAACCGACTAAACCACCCAGGTGCCCCTTCATTTTAATTTTTCTCCATATTTTTCAACTTGTAATATTTTCTTCTAGAAAAAGGAACTGTCTTTGGAGAGTGGAGTGTATCCGTTTGGAGAAGAAACTGAGTCGTCAAAAGGCACCATAAGGAAGGTGAGATAGAGCTCTGTATAATTGTCATGTTGATTTCTTTCCCCAGGAGATTGTGAATTTCTGAGGGATAAATATTTTATCATGTCTGTCATATTTTCCTGGTACCCAAAATACTGCTTTGTATATAGTAGGGACACAAATATGGATTGTGTTAAATTAATTCTGTGATAGGCAAAATAAGCAATCTTGAGTTTATATTGTACTGAACTTACTGCTTACTTTTCTCTCTCCGTCCGCTTTTCTTGGAGAGGGCAAACTCTTGAAGCATGAATATCTTTCTGGATAATAGCATTAATGTAGTCTCACTTTTTGTTTTCTCTAAGGAAAGAAAGGCAGCCAAATTAACTAAGGAAGCGTTAAAAAAACTGCATAGTGAAACCCAGCGCCTTATTCGAGGTAATGTAAACCAGTGCAGTAACTTTGAGGCAAATCACAATATTTCTTTGTAAGTTCAACTTGGCTGTTAGGGATTTTTTTTTTTTTTTTTAAGATTTTACTTATTTATTTGAGAGAGCGAGTGCACACGTGCATGAGTTGAGGGGAGGGGCAGAGGGAGAAGTAGACTGTCCACTGGATAGGAAGCCTGATGTGAGGCTCAATCCAGGACCCTGAGATCACAGCCTGAGCCAAAGGTAGACATTTAACCAACTGAGCCACCCGAGTGCCTGAGATTTTTTTTTTTTAAGATTTTATTTATTTATTTGACAGAGATCACAAGTAAGCAGAGAGGAGGAAGCAGGCTCCCCACTGAGCAGAGAGCCGGATGCGGGGCTTGATCCTAGGACCCTGGGATCATGACCTGAGCCGAAGGCAGAGTCTTAACCCACTGAGCTACCCAGGTGCCCCTCCGAGATTTTTAAGACTTTATTTTTAGGGGAGCCTGGGTGGCTCAGTCATTGAGTGTCTGCCTTGGGCTCAGGTCATGATTCTAGGGTCCTGGGATCAAGCCCTACTTTGGGCTCTCTGCTCAGTGGGGAGCCTGCTTCTCCCCTGCCTGCTCCCCCTGCTTGTGCTTGCTCTCTTCCTCTTTCTCTGTGTCAAATAAATAAACATTTAAAAACAAACAAACAATTTCCTGGATCAGTTTGATTTCACATCTAGGTTTAAAAGCCACTGGTCTTTAGGAAGTTCTTTTGTACTTTGATCACATCTTTATTAAATCCAGGATTGTTTTCTGTTTCTCGTGATGACTTTTGCTGTACTGTTTAGTTAACTGAGTATGAAGTGACATTACAAATATACAGTATATGTATTTGCTTGTTTTGTTCCATTTTATAGAGTCTGCACTTAATCTTCCATATCATATGCCTGAGAATAAAACCATTCATGATTTCTTCAAACGTAAACCCCGACCCACTTGCCAGGGAAATGCCATGGCACTACTGAAGTAAGAATTTTCTTTCCTTGTGATTATAGTTTTTGTAAATATTCAGTTTTATAACAACCATCTGGTTTTAAAAGTTCAGATTACTCACTCCTAAAACCAATTTAATTGATATTATTATGAGAGTTTCACAATAGGATAGTTTTCAACTTCAGCTCATTTTCCCTTCTCTAGGTCATCTAAGTATCAGTCAAGCCATCCCAAAGAAACCACAGACACTGCAAATACAAGTGAGAAGAGTAATGACCACCATAGCAAAGATTCTGAGCAGACAACAGGTGTAGGATATGAAATGGAAATTCATGCCCTCCCTGCAGTTTCAAAGGAACCCCAGATGACTACTGGATCAGACGAGTCTTGCAGTAAGGATTTGATGGGAAGTGAAGAGCAAGAAATTCAGGAGAAACAGAAGCAGAGTGACAATAGACCTTCACCTGAGGACAGCTCTGTGGCACCACAGGAATCCAGCTTCCTCAGGAATGAGGACAAGGATTGTCAAGCCAGAGGGCTTGTGGCACCTGAACCTCATGCTCTGGTGGAAGAGGAAATCCTGAAGAAAACCGGAGAGGCAGATGAGAAGGTGGAGGAGCCTGGGCAGCAAACCAAATCAATAATTGTGCCACCTGAAAAAGTGAGGAGGTTCACTCTGGATAGACTTAAGCAACTGGGGGTAGATGTTTCCGTTAAACCTCGACTGGGTGCTGATGAAGATTCCTTTGTGATACTTGAAGAACCTGAGACCAACAGAGGTAATTCTTTGAATTGGGGGGAGCCTCTAGAGTAATTTATTTGCAACTTTCTATTATTTGCTACTATGGAGGATAGGGAACACAGGAGGAACCCATAACCACACGTGATTGTATTCTACAGATGTACCAGATATGGGTAAAAATCTATTTAGATAAATTTGGCAGGGCATCAGAGTGTTTAAACCTTGTTTAAAATGGAAACCTGTTGGGGTGCCTGGGTGGCTTAGTCGTTTAGCGTCTGCCTTCCTCTCAGATCAAGATCCCAGAGTCCTGGGAACGAGGCTCACATTGGACTCCCTGCTTGGTGGGAAGCCTGCTTCTCCCTCTCCCACTCCACCTGTTTGTGTTCCTGCTCTCACGATCTCTGTCAAATAAATAAATAAAATCTTTAAAAAAAAAAATGGAAGCCTGTTGATAGGTTAGTATACAAAAGAGGTACGTCACTGTTGTATTATGGTATGACATCCAAAAAAGCATTATTCATTTTTTTAAAAGATCTTTTTAATTTATTTGACAGAGAGAGACACACATAGCAAGAGAGGGAATACAAATAGGGAGAGTAGGAGAGGGAGAAGCAGGCTTGCCGCTGAGCGGGGAGCCCAATGTGGGGCTCGTTCCCAGGACTCTGGGATCTTGACCTGAGCAGAAGGCAGACACTTAACCGACTGAGCCACAGAGGCACCCCCAGCATTATTCATTTTTTCACTATAAAGAAAAACATTTGGTTCAGTAAATTGTCTGCAAACTGAATTTCTTTTCTTTCTCCGCTCATTTAACAAATATTAAACTATCCACGACATGCAAGGTTCTGTAGGGCACACCAAGAGCAATCTAAAATTTATCGTACATTTAAGCTACTTACACTCTTGTAGGGGAGATAAGTATGCAAATAACAGTAATAACGCAAGAGAGAAGGTGGAAAGTGACATCTAGAATGAACGTGTGTCACTGATGATTGGAAAAAATTATATGAGGGAAAGGGAAAAGTAGTCTTTGCTGAAGGAAACACTTAGCATAAAGTGCTCTGACACTTTAGAGGAAGGATTGATTTCTTCCAAAAGGTGGTTAAAAGAAGGCTTGAAGAGTAGGTGGATGTAATTACTTGTTCACTGCCTTTCCGTTTATACTTTGAATAGGGATCTTCTGGCTTGTTCCTTACTCTATCACCAGTGCTTCCACAGTGGATGACAAATTATAGGCATTTATGTTGGATGAGTGAATGATGAATGGTCCTTCAAGACAGAGTTCAGAGTTCATGTATTACCATATTAGGTAATATTACCATATCCTGAATAGTAGGTAGAACTGGGTGTTCCCTCCTCTGTACTGTACAGTATGGCATGATAATCAGCAAATAAGTCTTTGTAGCAAGACCAAGGTTTGAATCTGGACTATGCTACTTACTGTTTAACCTTGAATGTGCTATTATATGACCTCTCCGAGCCATCTTTTTTAAGGGAAAAAAAAAAAAGGATATCCACTTCCCAGGGCTGTAGTGAAGATGTATTGAAATAAGGCCCAGAAATAGATGGCATAAGGAAACACTCAAATAACGGCTTCTATTTCTATTATTAGTGAAATTACTTACATCATAACCGTAACAGCTTCTGGCGGGCAGGTGCTCTGTCATCCATGGTATCTAGTGTCTAAATTATACCCTGTGAGTCTTTGTTGACTAAATGGGTGGGGTTTTTGGAAGTGGAGGGAAGGACCTTCTTGGAAGGGACAGAGTGAGCTCTGCATAGAGCATATGGGTAGGATGGATAAGTCCGTTTGACCAGAGCAGGAGGTGAAGTGAAAAGAGTTGTATAACAGAACCAGTATAGCTCCATTAGCAAAGAAGCAGGGAAATAAGTTGTTGAACGTGGAGGGAAAGTTTCGTGATATGGGACCAGAAATAATCTGAACAGCGCCAGAGTAAGAGAGGGGGAAGAAACATTTCTTAAATAGTTACAATACTAGACACTGTGAGGGAATCTAGACCGTTCTGGACTGAGACAGGAACAGGAAAAACTTTTTCTTTTTTTTTTTTTTTTTTTTTTTTTTTTAGTGCCTACTATATTAGACATTGATAGATTCTCTATTATTGTTCTTAATTCTCACAGCCCCAGGTATTATTTTGCAGTGAAGAGACAGAGACTTGGAGAGGTTGGGTCATTTTTTCCAACATTACACTTGGCTTATATAGGGAACTAGCACAGTGCTTGGCACGTCGTAGGCATTTATTTTTAACTCAAAATATGTTTTCCTTCAGAAATAGTATTTGACGTGAAAGTTGGGTTTCCATGCCAGCCAGTTCCATATGTATGAACTTAGGATCAACTTTTATTTATCCATGCAAGAAACTTTTATCTAGCCTGGTGTTGGCTGCTGTGTATACAAGCCATAGTCCCTGCTCTCAAGGATGTTCAAGTCTAGTAGGAGGGACAGGCAGGCACACAGACCGTTACATGACTGGATGGTAAGGGTGTATACTGTGAGACTAGAGGAAGGGTAGCTCCCTTGAGTACCTCGTTGGGAGTCAGGGAGGCTTCTGAAAGGAACCAGGACCAGAGCTAAGTCCTGAAAGGCAAGTAGGAGGTTCCAAAGCAGAGAGGTGAGGGAGGACATTCTTGGTGGAGGGAACAGACCTGCAAATGGCCCAACAGCGACAAGAGAGAGAACAGGGTATTCTGGTGAGCCAGAGTGAAGATTGCAAAGGCATTGCGGATGGGTAATGAGAAGCCAGGTCATGCAGGGTTTTTAGGCCCTGGAAGGAGCTGAGCCTTTTTCCTTTTGTTAGAAGAGAACCACAGACAGATTTTTAGCAAAGGAAATGACCCAATCAGATAGTCATTTTGGGAAGTTCAATCTGGTGGCTAGCTGGGTGGACAGGGGAAAGGGTTAAGAGTAAAAGCAGTAGGAACAGCTTAGTTTCCTTAACTTCACATAAAATAATATTTACATGAGAAAAGGCAGGTAGATCTCAACTTAGGGATGCTAGAAATGTAGGACTCCTGCTTCCCATAATAGTGTAGGGAATAATCTCTGCCCTTAATTCTATTTTCTGGACTAAAATATGAGAATGAGAACAGTTTTATATTCAAGCTGCTGCTGGTGGAGACCTGAGCTGGAGCAGACTTTTCACGGAGGACATGAATGGAGCTGGGCAGAGACTGATTGAGGGAGAGGAGCCTGAGCAGGGTTTCTAGGGTGAGGGGGGAGATGGTTGAGTCATGTAGTAAAAGGCAAGGAAAGTAGGTGCCAGGTACGTTGGAGTTGAAGAGCTTTAAGGAGACTGACTTTCTCTAGAAGAATGAAGGCAACTCCTCTGCCTCACTATTATTTTGGGTCCCAAACATATCTTCCTCCACATCCATTTGTTCTGTTCTGTTGGTGCCAATAACAGCCTGCTTACTTCTGTTACCTTTCCACTTGCATTTCCCCATTGCTTCCAGCCTTACTGAACTGCTAGAAAAGCAGGTGCAAACTTACATCTTCTCTTCCTAGACCTTTGTTTATCATTCATTTTTTAATTTTTTAAAAGATTCTATTTATCTATTTGAGAGAAACACAGGGAGAGAGGGACACAAGCAGGGGGACACAAGCAGGGGGAGTGGAAGAGGGAGAAGCAGGCTTCCCGCTGAGCAGGGAGCTTAATGTGGGACTCGATCCCAGGACCCTGGGATCATGACCTGAGCTGAAGGCAGATGCTTAATGACTGAGCCACCCAGGTGTCCTCAGGTGCATTTTAGAAAAAGAATCAAACTTGGAGTGTTCTGGACATTTTAGATGGAAGAGAAGGCACGTGAAAATATCTAACAAACCTTAATCCCAAAGGAATCTTTTTATAACTGTCAGCTCTCTTAAAGCAGCCCACTGTGGTGTGAGATCTTAAACAGAGGCAGAAGGTGATGATGCCAGGTCACAGCTAGCTGAAGGAGAAAGGAAAAAGAAATTCTGAGCTATTATAGCAATGGGGAAGTGGAGAGAGATCCTATTGTCATTGGACCACTGAACTAACTGCTCCCAGCATATATATTCCCCTTTGTATACTAGTTGGGTGTGTGGTATAGAGACCACATGTAAATAGGATTTCCTTCCGGATGATATTGATCTTACTAGTACAACAGTTTCACCAACAGACTTTTCCAGTCCTGCTGCTGAGTTACATCACTAACTGGATGAATTATCATTTCTCTCCCCTTTTTAATTGATGTTTTCCGTATTTAATAAGATTGCTAATTAATAGTGAAATGTTCAGAATAGGTAAATTTTTTTTAATGATTTTTTTTAAAGATTTTATTTATTTATTTGATAGAGATTACAAGTAGGCCGAGAAGCAGGCAGAGAGAGAGAGGAGGAAGCAGGGTCCCTGCTGAGCAGAGAGCCTGATGCAGGGCTCGATCCCAGAACACTGGGACCATGACCTGAGCCGAAGGCAGAGGCTTTAACCCACTGAGCCACCCGGGCGCCCCTAGGTAAATTTTTAAAAAGAGGCTGGAATCTATGAAAAACTAAGCCACTGAATGACTGATAATTGTGGTGCAGTTTCTACCAGTTCAGTACTTTTTTTTTTTAAGAATTGCCTACATTTGGGCACCTGGGTGGCTCAGTGGGTTAAGCCTCTGCTTTCGGCTCAGGTCATAATCTCAGGGTCCTGGGATCAAGCCCCGCATCGGGCTCTCTGCTCAGCAGGGAGCCTGCTTCCCTCTCTCTCTGCCCACCTCACTGCCTACTTGTGATCTCAGTCTGTCAAATAAAATCTTTAAAAAAAAAAAAGAATTGCCTACATTTATCTGTAACTACTAATATATGTTAATTAACTGAATTTAAATTTTAAAAATGAGGAAAAGAAAGAATTGTTTACATCTAGGAACTTCAGTTATAAATTTCTACTGTAAAATGATTTGTGAAGTATACTGGGGAAGAACAATTGCAACATTTTATTAGTTTGGGTTAAGTTATATGGGTATGAATTTGACATAGGTGTTAGTAGCAAAGTAGTGATTGGTGTCTTTAGGTATTTTTTCCCCCCCGGGGCAACTTTTTGAACTTAAACAGAACTGGAATCTTAAAGGAAAGAATTTAAGCATGGCAAACTGACATACTTGTTGGTGTTTGGATCTAGAACTGGAAGCCTTGAAACAGCGTTTCTGGAAGCATGCTAACCCAGTGGTCAAGCCCAGGGCTGGTCAGAAGGTGAATGTGAACATCATAGTGAAAGGCATGGATACTGATGGAAAGGAAGAGCTGAAGGCAGATGTGGTACCTGTGACTTTGGCCACTGAGAAGCTGGATGGAGCAGGCCACACAAAGCCAGGTATTTGAGTTCATGTTTTTGTTCATTTGATTCCTTACGCTTTGTACTCGGGCAGGTATTTATGGCGACTGAAGACCCTGTCATGAAAAGTTCTAGAATCTCTTTCCTTGGACACTTTGGAGATTGGATAGCAGTACCTATGGCATGATTCTCATGTAGCATTGCTTAGATGTGTGGGGTGGGTAGGATGACTTTATTTCCAATTGTCTTTGTCTTATAAAAAACAATAAGTAGAAATGCCTGGCTGGCTCAGTCAGAAGAACATGAAACTCTTGATCTTGGGGTTGTGAGTTTGAGTCCCCACAGTGTATAGGGATTACTTAAGTAAAAAACTTTAAAAACTAATATATTAATTTAAAAAACTATAAATATTCATGTAGAAAACACAAAGAATAAAGACAAAGCTTCTATGATCCTCTATCAGAGACACTTATAACTATATTGTATCCTTTATTTTTTAATTTGTTTATTGTAGAGAGAGTATGAGCATGAGTTGGGGGAGGGGCAGAGAAAGAGAGAGAGATTGGGAGAGAGAATCTCAAGCAGACATCCTCCTGAGCCCAGGGCTTGATCTCACAACCCTGAGTTCGTGAACTCAACTGAAATCAAGAGTCCATCCCTTAACCGCCTGAGCCACCCAAGCATCCCTATTGTGTATCCTTTTAATCTCTCTTTCCATGTATATGTTTTTAGAAACAATAGGATGATCAGACCATGCATTCGGATATTTTTTTTTTTTTTTTTTTTTAAGATTTTAAAAATTTATTTGATGTAGCGAGAGAGAAAGGGAGAGCAGGAACACAAGCAGGGGGAGTGGGAAAGGGAGAAGCAGGTTTCCCGTGAACAGGGAGCCTGATGCAGGGCTTGATCCCAGGACACTGGGATCATGACCAGAGCCGAAGGCAGACCCTTAACGACTGACTGAACTACCCCGGTGCCCCTGCATTCTTATTTCTTATCTGCTTTTTTGTTTTAACAATGTTTGTAGTCCCCACTTCTACTTTGAAAATACAATTAATATGACACAAAGAAAAAAATTAAGACACTGAGGAAAATGTATGAAATGCAAAGTTATTCTTCCGAAAGGTAGCTGTTCACAGTTTTTTGTGTGTTCTAGGAAGAAAATTCATAATGTATATGTATACCATTGTGTGTGTGAGAGAAAGAGACAGACAGTCATTGGATACTTACTCTATGCCAGGCACTGCTTTAGGTACTTTACTGTAAATACATCATGTCTTTATTTTATATATGAAGAAACTGATATACAAAGCATTTAAGCCACTTGCTCAAGTTTACACAGCCTGTGAGTAGTAGAACCAGCAGCCTAATCCAGACCTTGTAACTTCAGAGCTCAAATACACATTTTATTGCTTTTGAAGTTTTTTTTTTTCTTCCCAGATTTATTTATTTATTTATTTGACAGAGATTACAAGTAGGCAGGGAGGCAGGCAGAGAGAGGCGGGGAAGCTTCTAGCTGAGCAGGGAGCCCGATGCAGGGCTTGATCCCAGGATACTGGGATCATGACCAGAGCCGAAGGCAGACCCTTAACGACTGAGCCACCCTGGTGCCCCTGCATTCTGATTTCTTATCTGCTTTTTTGTTTTAACAATGTTAAAACAAGAATGGGAGAAGGAGAAGCAGGCTTCCTGTGAATAGGGAGCCCGATGTAGGGCTCTATCTCAGTACCCTGGGATCATGACCTGAGCTGAAGGCAGAGGCTTTAACCCACTGAGCCACCCAGGCACCCGCTTTTAAAGTGTTTTTTAACAGCTGCATAATATTCTATTGTGCAACTATAACATGATTTAACTATACTCCTTTAATGAATATCTTGTTTATTCTAGTTCTTGGCATTTTATACAGTGTTGAACTCCATTATCAGGTGTATATTGGTGTACCTGGATGCAGAATTCCTTACTCCGTGGAATTATTGAGTCAAATTTTGATATGTATCATCCCATTGTCCTTCAAAATAGTTGTACCAAGGGCACCTGGGTGGCTTAGTCAGTTAAGCATCTGCCTTTGCCTCAGGTCATGATCTCAGGGTCCTGGGATCGAGTCCCATGTCTCACTCTCTGCTTAACCAGGAGTCTGTTTCTACATCCCCTCTGCTACTCCCACTTGTAGTGCTTTCTCTCTCTTTAGGGTGCCTGGGTGGCTCAGTGGGTTAGGCCTCTGCCTTCGGCTTGGTTCATGATCTCAGGGTCCTGGGATCAAGTCCCGAGTTGGGTTCTCTGCTCAGTGGGGAGCCTGCTTCCCCCTCTCCCTCAGCCTGCCTCTCTGCCTACTTGTGATCTCTATGTGTCAAATAAATAAAAATAAAATCTTAAAAAAAATATAGTTGTACCAATTTACACACGGAGTCACAGTGTGTAAGAGTTCCTGTATCCTCTTGTTAATAAGAGATATTATCAAACCTTCTAATTTTTGCCAAATATGTCAAGTTATTTTGACAAATTATTTTGATTTGTTATTTTGACAAATTATTTTGATTTGTATCACTTTAATTAGAAATGAGGGGAGGGGTGCCTCACTGCCTCAGGTGATGGAGCGCCTCACTGCCTCAGGTGATGGAGCATACAACTCTTGGTCTTGGGGTTGTGAGTTCAAGTCCCACATCTTTAAAAAAAAGAAATGAGGTTAAGCATTACTTTTGTTTATTAACCACATATGTTCATTTTTTTCTTTGAATATACCCTTTGCCCATTTTACTCTTTTTTTTTTTTTTTAAGATTTTATTTATTTATTTGACAGAGATCACGAGTAGGCAGAGAAGCAGGCAGAGAGAGAGGAGGAAGCATGCTCTCTGCTGAGCAGAGAGCCCGATGCAGGGCTCAATTCCAGGACCCTGGGATCATCACCGGAGAAGAAGGCAGAGGCTTTAATCCACTTAGCCACCCCGGCACCCCTGCCCATTTTACTCTTGAGTTGTTTCTTTTTTTCCTTAATATTATCAGTGTTGTCCTTCATGGTTTCTGAGCCAGAGCCAGAGTCCTGCTCTTCCACCGTGTTTTTGCTCTTTAATAACTTTATAATCTCTATGTGGTATATTATTCCAGGGTGTAGAACATCACTGTGAAAGTTCTCTTTTACATTTTAGTTCTTTATACTCCTTATTTGTTAAGGTAACAAAAGCCGAGAGTACTAAAGTCTCTGGAGTTGCCTGAAACACATGTCTGAAGTGTTTCTCCTTATCTCTGTTCAGGTGAAAAGCTTCAGGTGCTGAAAGCCAAACTACAGGAAGCGATGAAACTCCGTAGGCTTGAGGAGCGCCAAAAGCGGCAAGCATTATTTAAGTTAGATAATGAAGATGGATTTGAAGAAGAGGAAGAGGAGGAAGAAATGACGGACGAATCAGAGGAAGATGGAGAAGAGGAGGAAGAGAGAGATTTAGAGCAAGAAGAGGAAGATTTAGAGCAAGAAGTGGAGGAAGAAGGCAATCAGGAGGTTCTGAAAATTATTTAATTTTGTTACTTGGTCAGGATGGATAAGAGAAAGAGAAAATCAGATTTGAATCAGAGCAGAGTAAGCATGTTCAATTGTATAAGAGATTTTAGGGGCAGAGGTGATGTAACTAGCTCAGAGGTACTGAAGTCCTAGTGCATTCAGTTCTCTCAACACCTTTGACTACCTGCTGTTCACAGGGCCCTTAGCCTTGGCTTCTACCTGTTAGTCTGCTTGTTGAACATAAGGCTAAAATGGAAACAGCTTTGTATTCATAGTTGCTTTTATCTTGTTGTTTACATAGTTTTCTCTATTTAGGATGAACAGCGGTCTTAACCTTGGTCAGGTGGAGGTCTGGAATAAGTTCTCAGGCAAGCTGAGACCTTCCTGAGTTTCTTTCTTTCTTTCTTCACTGGGTATTTTTAGAAGGGCCTCTTGCCCTTGTTTCTGGCTAGGTAAGACAGATGATGATAGGGTTTTGGGTACTGAGAAAAAGAAAAAAGCCACCAAAGGAAATACATACATAATTAAAAAGAAAAGCTCCCTTGCTGGAACTCTGCAGTCATTGTGAGAGTTGGCTCATATTTATCCTTGGGTAAGGAAAAAAGAAAGAAGGAAAGCAAAGGCCGAACTAGGCAGCATGTCACAGTCTGTTTTTGGTCTGAGGCCACTAGTTGTCCTTCAGTCTCAGGCTAATTATTTAGCCTCTTATTGCTTCAATAAAATGATAACCCAGTCTTTCAGTCTTTTAGCAATTTGGGGAAGATAAACGGTAAAATAAGTATAAAAGAGCTCTAGAGGTGTCGGAAAGTTATGTTACTGCTAATGGTTAGACCGAGCTTCCTTCAGATTTACCTTTTCAGATCTAAGATGTGACCTGTAACCAAGCAGCCATATATTTGGCCAACAGCATATTTGCTTTTGAATTTTCTGACTCTTTTTGTTTTTGGGTGGCGTGATTGGTGAAGATTGCAGAATTCCTTCTCGGTAGTGAAGAAATAGAAACCAAAGACGAGAAAGAAATAGATAAAGACAACAGTGATGGCAGTAGTGACATTGGGAAATCAGTTGGACTTCTGTCTGTCCCCAAGCCTCTGTCATCCGATTCT
Source organism: Mustela nigripes (assembly GCF_022355385.1). Classification (NCBI taxonomy): domain Eukaryota; kingdom Metazoa; phylum Chordata; class Mammalia; order Carnivora; family Mustelidae; genus Mustela; species Mustela nigripes. Next base: position 26,967,548 of record NC_081570.1, on the reverse strand, counting down.
ACCTTACTTCTATTTAAGGACAACTCTTCCAAGATGGGGTAAGTAATTCTCTCCAGTGAAAGATAAGATTCCCTTGGGTTTGCCCTCTCATAAGAAGCAAAAACATGGGGCGCCTGGGTGGCTCAGTCGGTTAAGTGTCCGACTCTTGATTTCTACTGAGGCATGAACTCATGTGTCATGGGATGGAGACTTGCGTCTTACTCCAGGCTCAGTGGGGAGTCTGCTTGGGATTCTGTCTATCTTCCTCTCCCTCTGCCTCTCCCCTTATCTGTGTGCACTCAGCTCTCTTTTTTTTTTCTCTCTTTCTAAAACAAATAGATGTTAAAAAAAAAAAAAAGCAGAAACAAACAATTTACTTTCTTATTTTATAGTTACTTTCCTAGTGAAGAAAAATCAGAAACAGATGAAATCTCAGGCAAAAGGTCTAGCAAACTGGGTAAGTAATGACTCTTACACAGAACTTGATTTTTCTTAGCTCCTCTAGCTTTGGTACTTAAGGACTACAATTCCATAAAATTCCATTTTTTTGACTCTAGTAGACTTTTCTCAGTCTTCCCTGTGGCAATGAAAAGCATTTATGAGTTAGAAAATTTTTCTAAAAGGACTTTGTAAATTAAGATTTTTCTTCGTTCTGTTTTTGAAAGCTTATATTCAGTTTCCTTTCAGGTGACTGTGGACATATAATAAGTCCTTAGCAGTATGTGTTGATTAAATGAACCATGAAACATTTCTGTCCTATGTAGATAAAAAGATGAACACATGATTGGATAACAGGGAGAGTGATGATAGGTGTTAGGCAGGGTGAGAGAAAGATGGGAACTTTCAGGTGTCACTTAGCTTAGTGACAAACCCCGATTGTATAATGCTATTTTAGTACCATAATTCACCTTCACCTTCATGCTTTAGAACTTATAACTTGAGAGGTTTGCCTATGAATGTTACCTGACAGTTTCATTCTCAATTCTTTTTCCTAAACAGATCCCCCTTATTTCTGGACCCATGCATTTAAGTTATTTCTCTTTCTTTAGATGAAGATGATTCATGTTCATTGCTAACAAAGGAGAGCAGCCACAATAGTAGTTTTGAGCTGATTGGCTCCACGATTCCATCCTATCAGCCTTGCAACAGACAGACAGGACGCGGGACCAGTTTTTTCGCTACACCAGGAGGATTCAGATCTCCTTCCCCTGGGCTATTTCGAGCCAGTTTGGTCAGCTCAGCTTCTAAGGTAAGATGGTAATGGTTTTCTAATCTCCTCCCCCTTTTACTTCCCACACTGCTAAATTGTGTCCAAGCCAAGCAACTCCCACCACATTATGTATGTTCAGTTTAAAGAAACCACCCCCTTTGTGTATTAAAAACAAGCCTCATCCAATGCTCTTACTTTCTTGAAGACGTTTTTTCTTTATTCTTCTCTTGGCTATGCATTGTCCTCCTCAACTGCAATTGCCTGAGAGTAGATAAAATCCTGCAAATAGCAACTTCTGTTGTTGTCATGACAGTGAATGACAATTATAAAATGTTTTGTTTTTGTTTGGTTTTGTTTTGGTGCCAGAGTTCAGGAAAGCTGTCTGAGCCTTCACTTCCCATAGAGGATTCCCAGGATCTGTATAACGCCTCCCCAGAGCCCAAGACACTTTTCCTAGGAGCCGGAGACTTCCAGTTCTGTTTAGAAGATGACACTCAGAGCCAACTGTTGGATGCAGATGGGTAGGTAGTTTTATGTTTCTGTGGGTGGAATGGTACTGGGTACTGCTTAATTTTGTTTAAAAATAAAGTGAGCGTCTGTTGCTCCATCTGTGCTTTCTCTTCTGAGAAAGAGAAGGTGTACAGACCATTAGTATTACATTCTGCAAGTTTGAACAAAAGCTCTCCAGAAAATAAAACGTAAATAGTCCTTGCTGGCATTCTGATCCTTCGAGCTCTGCTTTCCTTGAAAAGCACAGCTCTTGTAAGGGCATCAAATTATCTGTCCTGCTGTGTTAGGATTGAAGTGTGGGATTGAGGGTGGACAGAGCTGTGGCACATTACGTGGACATAGCACCAAGTTCTACTCTGGCACTGTCTGAAACCCAAAATTATCCTTTACCCCTTTACCTTTCTAATAGCATTTATTCTCTTACTAAACTCCCTCCCTCTTTAGATTATCACAGGGCTGCAGTTTGAATCCTTTGTCTCCTGGTTTGGGATCCAGATTTTTTTTTTTTAATTGATTTATTTGAGAGAGAATGAGAGAGAACACAAGCAGGAGGAGGGGCAGAGGGAGAGGGAGAAGCAAGCTCCCTGCTGAGCAGGGACACTGGCACAGGGCTTGATCCTAGGACCCTGAGCTCATGACCTGAGCCTCCCAGGTGCCCCTGGAATTCAGCTTTTAAGATTAGTTTTAGAAACATCAAATTTTGGGGATACCTAGGTGGTTCAGCTGGTTAAGTATCTGTCTTCGGCTCAGGTCATGATCCAAGGGTCCTGGGATTGATTTCCACATTGGGCTCCTTAACTCAGCGGAGAGGGTACTTCTCCCTCTCTCTGCAGCTACCCCTGCTTGTGCTCTCTCTCTCTGACAAATAAATAAATAAAATCTTAAAAAAAGAAAAGAAACATCAATTTTTTTTACCCACAGTATGCCTGGGTGGCTCATTCAGTTAAACATCTGACTCTTGATTTTGGCTCAGGTCATGATATCGGGGTCATGAGCTCGAAGCCTGCCTTGAGCTCTGCGCTGGGCATGAAGCCTGCCTAAGATTCTCTTTTTCCTTCTCAGTTAACCCCTCCCCCACCTTCTTAAAAAAAAATCCTCTTCAAAATTTTTTACTCACTACTTTGTTTTTTCCCCTAGAGAATGTCTTATATTCTTTATTGTGCTTGTAGGTTCTTAAATGTTAGAAACCACAGGAATCAGTACCAAGCTCTGAAGCCAGGGTTGCCATTGGCCAGTATGGATGAGAATGCCATGGATGCGGACATGGATGAGCTGTTGGATCTGTGTACTGGAAAGTTCCCATCTCAGACTGAAAAATCTCTGCCCAGGAAGAACGACAAGAAAGAGAACCTAGAAGAACTTCTGAATCTTTGTTCAGGAAAATTCACTTCTCAGGGTAAATAGCCAAGAGATCAGGCTCACCATAGTAAATATCTTTAGTCAGTGTCCTTGAAGAGAAGCCTGTTACCCTTGGGTGAGAAATTCACAGAAGGCAGGGCTGTGACGGATTCTTGTGGGTGGTTTGAATTCTTAGCTTCCTGACATTTGGAGCCCTTACTTTCTTAACGTGATAAAATGTCAACTTAAGCTTCGATGATTTCTTAACTTAACCCATGTGATTTCTCATTTATGGTTAATATGCATGCAAAGCTTAGAAGAGAGTTGGTGTATAGTTAATTTCATATCAATGCCTACTTATTTCCACCTGCGTGTTTCTTCCTCCCCGATGCTAGAATGTCAGCTCTCTGAGAGCTGGGATTTTTGTTTTGTTTACTACCATATCCCTGGTGCCTGGCACATAGTAAGCACCAAATAAGGATTTGTTGAATGAATGGATGGTGAGCTCTTTTTGGCAAGCTTACCTTAGAACTGTATTGAGCTGGGGAAAGAAGACAGAGCTGTTATTTCTTGATGACAAATCTTTTTCTTTGTTGTGGTATAGACGCCTCTACTCTGGCTCCATCAGAGTTAAATAAACAGGAGAAGGAGAGCAGCTTGGGGGATCCCATGGAAGAAGCACTTGCTCTTTGCTCAGGTTCTTTTCCCACAGACAGGTGAGTCTCAGTGACTGGAGGGAATGGAGGAAGGCCCAGACTTCAGATAAAATCGTGAGGTCAGCAATAAGGAACCATCTTAGGCGCTTCTTATCCTGAGAGTCTTACAGTACATTTGTCTTATTTGCAAAGTAAGGAAATTAAAATACTTTCCTTTAGTTGGTGGAGAACAGGGTTAAAGAAAGCAAGAATACGGAGTGCCTGTTTGACTCAGTCGGTTAAGCCTCCACCTTGGGCTCAGGTTGTGATCTCAGGGTCCTGGGACTAAGCCTGGTGTCAGGCCCTGAGTCGGGCTTCGTCCTGAGCAGGGAGTCTGCTTCTCCCTCTCCCTCTCTCTCCACCACTCCTCCCATTGGTGCTTTCTCTCTCTCTCAAGTAAAGTCTTTTTTTTTTTTTTTTAATATTTTATTTATTTGTTTATTTGAAAAAGAGAAAAATCGAGAGACAAGGCATAAGTAGGGGGAAGAATAGAAGCAGATTCCCTGCTGAGTGGGGAGCCGGATGTGGGGCTCAATCCCAGGACTCTGGGATCATGACCTGAGCTGAAAGCAGATGCTTAACCCACTGAGCCACATAGGCACCCCAATAAATAAAATCTTGGAAAAAGCTGAAAAGGGCAAGAATAGAAACTTAGAGCTAAAGCTGGGAGGCAGAGAGTGCAGATGACCGGGCATTGCTCATTTCTTTGGCTCTGATCTACTGTTGTGCCAGGACACCAGTCAGGTCTGTGTCTGCCTCCTTGAGTAGGCCAGGATCCCATTTAAACAGCCTCCTAGAGCAACTCCCCACTACGGGAGCCCTGACCAAGTTCCAGAACCAGCATTGTCTCCTGGGACATTGCCACAGCAGCCACGTTTATTGGTGCTGAGGCTGCCATGGTTAGTGGGGCTCGTTCAGGGGCTGGCTCTGGAACAGTGACAGCTTTGATCATTGGCTGTGCTAGGAACCCTTCTCTCAAGGGGCAGCTCTTCTGTACCATTCTGGGCTTTGCCCTGTCTGAGGACAGGGGGCTCTTCTGTGTGATGGTCGCCTTCCTCATTCTCTTTGGCATGTGAGCCTTCATGGGGGTCACCTACCTGTCCCTGCTGCTTCAATTTAAGGCCATGGCTGGTACTAAACGTGTGCCAAGCTTTACCATTAAACACATTTCTCTTTAAAAAGGGGGGAGGGCAGGGCGCCTGGGTGGCTCAGTGGGTTAAGCCGCTGCCTTCGGCTCAGGTCATGATCTCAGAGTCCTGGGATCGAGTCCCGCGTCGGGCTCTCTGCTTGGCAGGGAGCCTGCTTCCCTTCCTCTCTCCTGCCTCTCTGCCTACTTGTAATCTCTCTCTGTCAAATAAATAAAAAAATCTTTAAAAAAAAAAGGGGGGGGAGGGCAAGAATAAGCACATGGAAGTGTTCAACACTAATAATTAGGGAAATACAAATCATAACCACAATAAGATACCACCTCACACCGATTAGGATGGCGATTATAAAGAGAAAAAAAAAGCCCGTAAAATAATAAGTGTTTGCGAGGATATGGAGCAATTAGAACCCTTATCCACTGATGGTGGGAAATGTAAAATGTGGAAGCTTCTGTGGAAGTCAGAATGGCAGTGTCTCAAAAAATTAAAAATAGAATATGATCCAGCAATTCCACTTTCAAATATATTCACAAAAGAAGTAAAAACAAGGTCTCAGATGTTTGTACACCCATATTCATCCTAGCATTACTCATGATGATCAAAAGGTGGGCACATCCCAAGTGACGAAACAAAATGTGGTGGACACACACACGATTATTCAGCCTTAAAAAGAAAGGAAATTCTGACACATGTGACAACAGGGATGAACCTTGAGGACATTATGCTAGGTGAAATAAGCCAGTCCCCAAAATACAAGTGCTGTAGGATTCCACTTACATGAGATACTGAGAGTAGTCAAATTCCTAGAGACAGAAAGTACAAGGGTAGTTGCCAGGAGCTGAGGGGAGGGAAGAGGGGGAACCTGTTGTTTAAAGCATAGAGAGTTTGGGGGCACCTGGGTGGCTCAGTCAGTTAAGCGTCCGACTCCTGATTTCAGCTTGGGTCATGATCTCAGGGTCTTGAGATCAAATCCCACGCTGGACTCTGCATGGGGCGTTGTGCTTGTGATACATGTATTTTGTTTGTTTGTTTGTGTCCTAGGCAAAGAACTTTATTAAATTAACATTGCTTCAAACTTTGTTCCCAGACTTCTTCAGCTTAATTCACTCCAAAGAATGAATTGTACATAAGCAAAATCTGAAAAGAGCTTCAGTGTCCAAGGGGCTTGGGCTCAAAAATATTAGAGATCTAAATTTCATCAGATCCATGAACAAAATTTTTAAAAAGCTGTTATAATATAAAATAGCAGCTCCTAGTAACTACTTCAGGTTTTATCTTCTTGAGAAGTTGACTCCATTCCATTTGCTTCATTCTTGGAAGCTTCATCCAAATTCTCCACAAGAACTAAAACTTCATCATCATCATCCCCTCTGGTAGCAAGTGGGGCTTTTCCATTCACAGGTTGTGTGGACAGTGTTTCAGCCAGTCTTAAACTAGTCAGACTGTCTGCACCAAGCTGGTTTAAGACAGCCGGTATTGTTTCTGTCAGCTGCTTTGTCTCAGCATGGCCTGGAATGGTGGAAGTGTTCACCGCCAGTGATGCCTGAACTTTGGGGTTGTTAGAGCGGGTCACTGCTCTTCTTGGTGAACATTCATTCAGTACCAGAGATAATTGTTTATCCCTAACTTCTCTAAGGAGAACCGAAGTTTTTTATCATCTGCTATAGCCATTCTATAAACCACCTTCTCTCAGCAAGCAGTTCCTTTCCCACCAACGCGTACTTGTGCTTTGCCGTTTGGCAAGTTTTTCCTGGTTCATGAGAGTTTCTTTCATCTTCTTGGAGCAGAAGTGGGACCGAGTTGGAGAATAGGGTTAGCACTCAGGGGGTCTCGGGCAGGGCAGCTGAGATGAGGCGCCTTATGTGTATTTTATCATAATTAAACAAAAAAATTTTTAAAAGCAAGGCATCTTGTTTCCTGTTTCTTGAAGAGATTGTTGGTGGCAATAAAATACTTTCAGTTTCTAAGTTGACTGAATCCCTATAGTTTGCTTTCAACAACTTACTTATTGATTTCTTTGTTTTGCACCTTAGGGAAGAAGAAGGTGAAGAGGAGGAATTTGGAGACTTTCGGCTTGTCCCAAATGATAATGAGTTTGATAGTGATGAGGTGAGTTGGAAGGGAACAGAGTAATCCTAACCGATTTCCAGGTGTTGCGGCTGTTTGTCTTTTTCCTAGTCTGAATTGTTGAGAATTCTGAGTTTGGCATATTATCCGAAGCCATTTCCTAGAATGAGATGTTTGGGCAGAAGTTTATAAATCCTGTTTTAGTTGAGGACTAAAGTTAGGCAGAACAAAGTTAAGCAGAACATGTTTTGTTCCGCTAACCCCATGTGCGATACTCTGCATTTTTTCAGGACGAACGCAGTAACTCTGATAATGAAGATCTGGCACTGGAAGACCATGAAGATGGTGATGAGGAAGAGCTCCTGAAGCAGTCTGAGAAGCTGAGAAGGCAAATGTAGGTGTTAGGACCATTCCTTCCACTGCTAGAGAAAGTTCTCCTAATGGTTAAGTTGTAGCTTGCTATTGTTTTACCTAAGTCTGCTGGTTCTGTTGCTTTTTGTGGCTAACACAGATGAAATAAACCCTATTCTCATGCTATCTCTTGAGTGTTCAAAGATGGTATGTACTCTTTAAGTGAGTTCTATACTAAATATCTCTAGTTCCTTCAGCTATTTCTCATATAACGTTGCTTGCCGACTCCTCTTGTCCTGGATATTCTCTTTATCCTCAGGTGTGGTCAGACTCCAGCTGAAGGTACCAGTATAACCACATCCTTGTTCTGGGCGCACATGCCTTACAAAGTAACCAACAATCCTAAGAGCAGAGTCACTGTAGATCCTGAGGATTTAGTAGACGATGAAACTTCCTTGTCTAGGACTAGGGTCTTTTTTCCTATGAATTACTGTCATTTCAGGTTTTCCTCATCCTGGTCTTGGGCAAATGACCTCCTGTTCATTTTTGGTTATTTTTTGTTTTTTTCTGCTCATGAAAGTAAACCATTTATTTTAGAATATTTAAAAGAAGATAGGAAGCCAAAAATAAAAGCTTATCTGTGCTCATCATTCAAATATTTAATGAATGTGTGGATGGTAGCTTGCTCCATAACCATTTTTATGCATATATTTTCATATAGTTGAGATCTGTGCTTTTTTTTTTTTTTCTTTTTTTGTATGTTCACTTTTGCGTCTTGCTTCTTTCTCACTTGGGATATCCATAAGCATATTCCTGTGATGTGACAGTTTTATAAAGACCATTTTAATAGGTATTCAGTATTATATTGTACACAAATGACTTTTGGAATTCACATATAGGATATCATATTGATTCCTACTAGCTCTATATTATTGTCTCTAACCCATCATTCCATTCTATTAAGATCACTTTGGGGCTTTAATTTGTCACTTGTCAAATTAACTCTTGGGCACCTGAGTGGCTCAGTGGCTTAAGCCTCTGCCTTCAGCTCCGGTTGTGGTCCCGGGGTCCTGGAATCGAGTCCCGTTTGGGGCTTCTCTGCTCAGTGGTGAGCCTGCTTCCCCTTCTCTCTCTGTCTGCCTCTCTGTTTACTTGTGATCTCTCTCTGTCTGTCAAATAAATAAAATCTTTTAAAAAATTAACTATCTCTTGCAAGTTTGGGTCATCTATAGATTTTTCTACGGTGGTTGTTCTTAAACCTTATTTAACAGCAGAGTCCTCTGTCCAAATGAAATCTTAGGAAGAATGACAGCTAAAAGTTGAGCAGCTCCAAGTGGGTAAATGGGAAGATCAGAGAACTCAGCTGATAGCCCTGAAGGAATTCCCCAGGAACCCTGAGATTTAGAGGAATTCAGCTTTAAAAAAGTAACATAAGTCTGGGACACCTGGGTGGCTCAGTTGGTTAAGCTGCTGCCTTCGGCTCAGGTCATGATCCCAGGGTCCTGGGATTGAGTCCCACATCGGGCTCCTTGCTCAGCAGGGAGCCTGCTTCTCTCTCTACCTCTGCCTGCTGCTCTGCCTGCTTGTGTTCTCCCTCTCTTTCTCTCTCTCTGACAAATAAATATATAAATAAAATCTTTAAAAAAAAAATAACATAAGTCTTTGATAAAAATCAGCCTTCTGAAAGCCATTAGACTTCTGCCACTCATGGCCATAGATGATAGGACTTTGAACACAGAGTGACAGGAGACTTGTTCTCAGTAGGAACTGAGGTCATAAAAACTAACTAACTAAGTTACCAGTAACTCTGAGCCTCAGTCATGGCCTCTAACTTGGGGGTCAAGATATAGCTGTAAGGGATCCCAGGCTATTTTGTTCCTGTACCGTACCATCTCTAACCTGTCTCCCAACACTGGTGAGCTTAAATACAGAACAGAATAATCTGAACCTGCCAGCGGGTATGTCCCAAATGTATAAAGGAGATCAGGCGTTCTGGCTTTAAAGAACCTCATTGAATCCAGGCTCTGTTACTTCCTAGCTGTGTGACTTTGGGTAAATTATTTACTCTCTCGGTCTCAATTCATTCAACTTTAAACTGAAGGGAATAATAGTCCTCCCCTTAAGATAATGCCGTGATGCCTGGAAAGCGCAGTTATTGGCATCCAGTATGTATTAAATGACAGACTTTATCTTCAAAATGTATTATTAAAATTTAAGTGGCTCTATGTTCTGCTTTTCTCACTTCATCCCTAGTCTGTGTATGTTTGTTGCATTTCTGATCTTCACAATTCTTTTCTAGGAGATTGAAGAAATACCTGGAGGATGAGGCAGAGGTGTCAGGGAGTGACATGGGAAGTGAAGATGAGTATGATGGGGAAGAGCTGGACGAATATGAGCAGGAGGAAATTGATGAAGTGCTTCCTTCTGATGAGGAGCTGCAGAATCAGATCAAGAAAATACACATGTCAGTATCCCGACAAGCCCTTTTGTGTGATGGGATGTTTCTACGACCAGCCAGAGTGGTCCTGGTCTTGAACGCTGTAATTTTCCTGTAGGAAAACAATGTTGGATGATGATAAGCGACAGCTACGTTTATACCAAGAGAGGTACCTCGCTGATGGGGATCTGCATAGTGATGGTCCTGGCCGAATGAGGAAATTCCGATGGAAAAACATAGGTATCTTGGTCATTGCTTTCAGAAACAAACGGTACAGCGACCGTGTTTGTCCAGTTTGAGATGGCGAGTGGAAATCCAAACTGCAACAGACCTGGCTGTCATCATGACTTTGTGTTAGTGAGTGGGGAAAGGTTGTGTCGATGTATGAGGAACAATGAGTACCTTGTGTCTGTCCGGGCACCTTCTCCTAGGAGAATGCTGACAACCTTGACTCTTTGCTTTAGATGATGCTTCCCAGATGGACTTGTTCCACAGAGACTCTGATGATGATGAGATCGAAGAGCAGCTTGACGAGACAGAAGCCCGTTGGAGGAAGGAGCGAATTGAACGAGAGCAGTGGCTTCGGGACCAGGTAGAAAATCCGCTCGGAAGTCCTCTGTTCTGGGGCGCCTGGGTAGCTCAGTGGGTTAAAGCCTCTGCCTTCAGCTCTGGTCATGATCCCAGGGTCCTGGGATTGAGCCCCACTTCTGACTCCGTGCTCGGCGGGGGGTCTGCTTCCCCCGCCTCTCTCTCTGCTTACCTTTCTGCCTACTTGTGATCTGTCAAATAAATAAATAAAATCTTAAAAAAAAAAAAGTCCTCTGTTCTGTCCCTAGTTTATGAATAAGAGAGGACCTACTCACCTCACTTGTCAGGATAGTCTCAAAACCTTGGGCAACTCATCGCTGTCCCTTTTAATCCAGTTTTGTTTTGCGCTTTGAGAAAATGACCATGAGCAGTTCAATTCATGTTTGTCCAGTACCGATTTTTTTTTTGTCTACAGCAACAAAGGTTGCAAAAAGGAAAGCAAATGATATCCCAGGTACCTTAGCTTCCCAGTCCAGGCTCTGCTATCTATTTGGCGGCAGGGTAGACTTCTGTTAACACTGATTTTTATTTTCAGGCACAGCAGGGAAAAATTGCAGCTGAAGAAGAGGACATTGGGGAAGACAGTCAGTTTATGATGCTAGCCAAGAAGGTTACAGCCAAAGCACTACAGAAAAATGGTGAGCTACTGGCCGTCCTCAGGTTCCAGCCCCCTGGATTGTTTGTGCTGGAGCCTTAAAGTGACTCCAGCCTTAGGGACTCTTGTGGCTTAGGCATGGGCCTGTGTCTAACATTGTCTTAAAGAGGCCTTCCAAGATGGGAAAGGATAGTGTTCTTGGATCTTAGACTATTGGGCAGTGGACATTGTACTTGTGAGTATATGTAGTTGGTCTGACTTCATCTTCTAAGGCCTCTCAGAGTAAGAATTCTGCCTTCTTTATTTAGTTGCCCAGGATTGTGTTAGAGGTGGACTTTGAACCCAGATATATCTAATTCCAGAATGAGGCTCTAAAACACTATTCTATACTCTTACCATGCTTGTTTTTGCTTATTACTGTCAGCTATTTATCAATGTATCAATGTTCAAGTTGGTTGTCTGTCTTCCTTCCTGCTGCTCCTTATTATAGTTTCAAGTCACTGTTATAAAATAATCTAAGTTCTTAAGCTTTAGTTTACTGGTCTAGTTACAGGCTTCTTTACTTGTTTAGATGTAAAGGTAATTCTATCAGCTTTGCCCAGAACAAGCCTCTCTGTCTTGTCTTTTCAGCCAATCGCACTGTGGTTATGCAAGAACCAAAATCTTTACTCAGAAATCCTTTTGAATCCATCAGTCCGGAAAGTGCCCACCAGGTTGGTTGGGGAGTTCATGACCTGCAAGGTTCTACACGCCAAGATCAGGCTAAGGGAGTACTCTGTCATTAGCAGAGGGAGGTGGCTGCAGGAAATGGAAGTAGATGTTCAAAGGAGTCTGCTCTTTCTTTTCTACTTGAGTGGGGTAGGAATATGTCCCCTCAAGACAAGGGGGAGGCAGGGAGGGACTGGCTTCTTGTTCTTCCCTTGGCACTTGGGATCTGATGCCAACTGACTCCTCTCTTTAGCTGAAGACAGGCTCACTGCTAAACCAGCCCAAAGCTGTGCTTCAGAAACTGGCTGCCCTCTCTGACCTGAACCCCAGTGCACCTCGAAATTTAAGAAACTTTGTCTTCCATACACTTTCTCCTACCAAGGCTGAGGCAGCGAAGGAATCGTCTAAGGCTCAGGTAGGGAATTTGAGAACTGATTTGGTGGCTGTCCAGAGCGAGATTGATGGATGATTGATTTTTAAGTAAAAAAATATAGGTATTTCTGGCTTAAAGGCTTACACTGTGGTGTTAATCTTGTACCCCCCAATGAAATAGAAGAAGACTGCTACCCGCAGTAGGTCATCAGCTTTGAAACTTTCCCGGAAAGTTTATATTTCTCTTTTTCCTAAACATCCATGATTTAACTCTGCGTTCCTTAAGAGCTAACGGAAGTTAAGGACTTGTATGAGGGTCTTGAGCTGGTCCTGACTCTTGCTGTGCTTTCTAGGTAAGGAGAAGAACTCCATCTTTAATGACATCCCCTTCACCTAAGCGCCTCAAAACAGACGATAGCACTTCAGGATTGAAGCAAAGCATCTTCAGATACTTGGAAAGCTAACATCATCAAGGGTGCTGGCACCTTTGCTGAGACTGCTTTGAGAAGTTCCTGGTGCTGAAGATTGGAATTGGAATTGATGCTCACATAGATGATCTCCACTCCCCACCCTCCTTTGTAATCAGCGCATTAAGATTACAGACAGAGATTCCAATTCTTTCCACTGCATCGCTCTGGACATCTTTTTCCTTTCCTAATATTATTTCCTGGGTTGGCCACTAATCTTAATTCTGCAGTGTTTACAACATTAACCCATGGCTGCTTGGGTGAAGGCTCACTTCCTCCATTGTGTATTTGGCATTTTAGCCTAGCAGACTCTTAGGTTGATAGCTCTTTGTGAAATGGGTGGTTGGAGGAGGAGGAGGAGGAGGAAAAAGTGTGGCATTACGGAAAATTCCAGAATACAGGGAATGTTGATACCAGAAGGAATCCTTCACACCCTAAGATGTACCCCACAGTGACCTGGACTCAGTAAAAGAGAACTTCTTGGAGGACCTTGGAACCCGCTGATGGGCTGTTATATTTATCTTGCCCCTTCCATTTTCCCATATGCCTCTTCCCAAGGCAGCCTCAACTTGCCAATTAACTTATGCTTTCCTTATGGTAAGGATGCAAATCGGTACCTTAAGTCAGAAAGATGTTGACCCTTATTTTCTGGATTATGAGGATGAAGATAAAGGGTTGCACACACCCGGTGTCTGTCCACATTCCCCAATGGGACAGAGAGAGCTCTCTCCTCCAGGAGCTACATTCTCAACATGGAACAGTGTTGCTCAATGACCTCCCTTCTCATCCTGGCAAAAAGACATATAACCATTATTTATTGCACACAACGGGGTTTGTTTATTACATTGCTCTAACCAGAGGACAACACTTCATCGCTATTTAGAGAGAAAACCACTATCAAGTTTATAATCAAAATATTGTTGAAGAGAATGGTTCCCCATTCCCAATTTTCCCTGAACAATCATGAGGCTCTCAGAATTCTAGATAGATTTTTTTCATCCCTCTCAAAACTGAGTGTCACTGCTACTTTGGAAAAACATTCCATGTGAATATGGCGGACTTAAGAAATTGGATGAATTGTGCCAGTTTGTTACAGGCAGATGGGGAACACCAATTTAATTGCTGGAGTTAGGGCATAGGTTTTCTACAGTTGTTTCTAATATACAAGATGCTGACCTTGAACGTGTATATTTGTAATCTTGTAATGGGAAAAATGTATATAAAGATGTTTTAATATGTATGTAGCATTTCAATAAAACTCAATGCCTAAAGGCAAGGTTTGCCCTCCAGATTGGGTGCTTGTTCTTAGGTCAGTGCCTGTCTTGTGCTCAGAAGCATTGTTTTCAGGCCTCTTCCCTCCCAGGGGAGCCCCCTGTGTCTAAAGAGAGAAAGGCCCCTGCAGTTGCCCCTCCTGGCCTCTCTGCTCTGGTGAATCGATCACATTAACTCCCCAAGTGGTTTGGGTTCAATGCAGGTGAGGAGAATTTACACAAATGGTACCTGGGGTTATAGCTCTTTGATTGGTAGCCTAAGGTCCAAGGTGAGGGTTAATGCACCCATACCCCAGCCTTCTGAACAGGGCCCTAGGCTGGCAGCCTTCGCCACACAAAAGAGCTGGGAAGGAGGGCCAGCTATTTCTCCCCTCTTGCTTTCTGAGATGCTTTTTGGAGGGGGAGAAGAAGAGGATTGGAATTGATCACTGAGGATAAGAAAAGCAGTGCGAAAGATGGCCAGGGAGCCAGTGGTTTCTGTTTTAGGCTCTGAAAAGAAAGCACTCTTTGGAGAAAGCGAAGTTGGGTCTTCAGCTCTGGATCACTTTTTCCCCATACGGGTCTAGCTGTCATAGGGCAAGCCAAGCCTTGACCTTGCTAACAGGATTGGAGAGTTGCCTCCAGACCCAGAGGCCTGTGCCCCAAACACTGAGCCATCACCTTCAGCGATAATCAGGCCCCAGAGCCCACTGCGACGACGGCTCCTGCTGGGACTCCTCCCTGGAGGTGAAAGAGCCCGGGTGTCTGTGAGAGAGATACGTTCAGTGTCGGCCCTCTCACCTCCTGGTTCTACACAGTGGGGTAGGACACATGGTTTTACTTCATGCAAACAGGTCTCTGATCTTAATTCGGTCCACAGTTGTACAAACTACACACCGTTCTAGGGCTAGTGCGTAAAGCATCAGATTCTGTTCACCAAAGCACCATGGGGACAAGCCGCTTTGCCCTCTTGGCAATCCCTCATCTCAACTGCTTCTCCACAAACTGCCCTTTGAGAATTTCTAATGGTCCGGACTGGACATCTGTGGTCTTTATGTCCTGTACTTGTTTAATAACTCCTGGGGTTTCCTGTCTTGTTCACCTAAGGATAGGGGAGCATATTTCTGGGAGGAGTGTCATGCTATCATCACATCATACTTGAGACAGCATTCTATCTTCTACCTTGTATTTTTTTTTTTCATAAAGACTTCATTTTTAAGTAATCTCTACACCCACTGTGGGGCTTGAACTTACAACCCTGAGATCAGGAGTAGCTTCCTCTACTGAGTCAGGCACCCCTCTCCTTATTCCTTGACTTGCAGCCTGGAATGTAGTGCTGCCTAGTAAAGGTTGAATGAAAAAAACCACACCTTTCAGAGCCTCCATTTATAGCTATAAAATGAGGATCGTCATTCATGCCTGTCTCGGAGTTGCTGTGAGGTATAATTTGGAAAATGAACGTGAATGCATTATGTCAAGTGTTTCTCTACAAGCATAAGAAATCACCACTGTCTCAACTGTATCACATTTTGTGGACAGCTTCTTAAAAGGCCTGTTGTCTCATAGGCATCTCAAATGTGTGATGTTACAAAGCATCTTAAAAATGTGATCTTCCCCATGGCACCTGGCTGGTTCAGTCAGTGGAGTGAGCGACTCTTGATCTTGGGGTCGTGAATTCAAGCCTCATGTTGGGCCCAGAGCTTTTTATTTTATTTTATTTTATTTTTTTAAAGATTTTATTCATTTATTTGACAGAGAGATCACAAGTAGGCAAAGCAGCAGGTGAAGAGAGAGGAAGGGAAGCAGGCCTCCAGCAGAGCAGAGAGCCCGATGCGGGACTCAATCCCAGGACCCTGAGATCATGACCTGAGCCGAAGGCAGAGGCTTAACCCAATGAGCCATCCAGGTGCCCCTGGCCCAGAGCTTTTTTTTTTTTTTTTTTTTTTTTTTTTTAAGATTTTATTTATTTATTTGACAGAGATCACAAGTAGGCAGACAGACAGGCAGAGAGAGAGGGGGAAGCAGGCTCCCTGCCGAGCAGAGAGTCCTCCATCTCAGGACCCTGGGATCATGACCCAAGCCGAAGGCAGAGGTTTAACCCGCTGAGCCACCCAGGTACCCCCAGAGCTTTTTTTTTTTTTAATATACATAGATATATATGATCTTCCTTCCTTCTAAAAACCTGCTCTTCCTCAAGTGTTTCTCATTTCAGTAGAAAGTACCTCATATACCCAGTCATTCAGGCTGGAAACCTGAAGGGCATAATTTATTTTTTTTAAAGTTATGAGGATCTTATTTTGTTTGATCATTCCTTCAAATCTGAGTCTAAAGGATTTTCTTTTTTGTTGTAATTGACATATAATGTTATATTAAGGCATACATTATAATGATTTGATATTTGCATATATTGTGAAATAATCACCTCAGTAAGTCTAGTTAATTAACATCTGTGACCACACATGGTTACTTAGACATTTTTTTCTCATGATAAGAACTTTTATGATGTACTGTCTTGGCGACTCTGTAGTATGCTATACCATATTATTTTTTTATTTTAAATTAATTATTTATTTATTTATTTATTTATTATAAACATATAATGTATTTTTATCCCCAGGGGTACAGGTCTGTGAATTGCCAGGTTTACACACTACACAGCACTCACCATAGCACATACCCTCCCCAATGTCCATAACCCCACTCCCCTTTCCCACACCCCTTCACCCCAGCAACCCTCAGTTTGTTTTGTGAGATTATGGTTTATCTCCCTCCCAATCCCATCTTGTTTCATTCATTCTTCTCCTACCCACTTAACTCCCCATGTTGCATCTCCACTTCCTCATATCAGGGAGATCATTTGATAGTTGTCTTTCTCCGACTGACTTATTTCGCTAATGCTATACCATATTATTAATTACAGTCACCATGCTGTAGAGTACATCTCCATGACTTAGTTAATTTATAAGACCATTCTCTCTTTTTAAAATATTTTTCTTTTTTTTAAAGTATTTATATAGATATATATATATTTTTTAAGATTTTATTTATTTATTTATTTATTTGACAGAGAGAGATCACAAGCAGGCGGAGAGGCAGGCAGAGAGAGAGGGGGAAGCAGGCTTCCTGCCAAGCAGAAAGCCCAATGCGGGACTCAATCCCAGGACCCCTGAGATCATGACCTGAGCCGAAGGCAGCAGCTTAACCCACTGAGCCACTTTTATATTTTAAGCCCAATGCGGGGCTTGAACTCACAGCCCTGAGATCAAGACCTGAGCTGAGATCGTGAATTAGATGCTTAACCAACTGAGCCACCAAGGTGCCCCAAATATTTTATTTTTAAATAAAACCCCAGGATCAAGAGTCGCCCACTATACCCACTGAGTCTCCAGGTGCTTCTGTAAGGGCATCGACCCCTCCTTCCTTACTTCCATAATCAAACACTCTGAGACCTGTTATTTTGACTTCTACATTGCCATTCAGCTGTCTTGCCATTCCATAGCCAGTGCCCTAATCCAAGTTTCCTTAATTTCCTGCCAGCGGTCTGTGGCAGCCTCCTGAGCTCTCCTCTCCTAAAATATTTTAGCTTGCCTTCCATCTTATCTATGTACAGCAGCCAGAGGATGACCTTTGTATAAACATAAACTGGAGAATGCCACTCCCTCATATGAAACCTTTCAGTGCCTTGAGTGCCTGGGTGACTCAGTTGGTTAAGTGCCTGCCTTCAGCTAAGGTCATGATCTCAGGGTCCTGGGATCAAGCCCCAAGTAGGCTTGCTGCTCAATAGGGAGCTACTTCTCCCTCTCCCTTTGCTGCTCCCCCCATTTTTTTTTTTTTTTTGCTCTCTCTCTGTCAAATAAATAAAATAAAGATTCTCTCCTCCCTCTGCCCCTCCTCCCTCTAAAAAAATAAAAAAATAAAACCTTTCATTGTTTCCATTGCACTCAGAATGAAGTTCAAACTCCTCATGACCTACAAGGCCCTTCATTATATAGCTCTGCCTCCCAACCTCCTGTCCACTCTCCTTCCACATTACACTTAACCTCAGAGCCTTCCAAAGTGTTCTCCCCTTTTCCTGGCATGCCTTCCTCTCCACCCTCCTTTTTTGTCTGGCTAGTGTATAATTCTCCAGATGTTAGCTTAAATTGAACTTCCTCCGAGAAGCCTTCGATTATCATCCCTTTCTGAATGTGCTTACCTCTGTTAGTTTCCTTTTCTTTTGCATCTTTTATCACAATTTTAAAAAAAACAACAACATTTTATTTATTTACTTGAAAGAGAGAGAGAGAGCACAGAGGGAGAGGGGAAGCAGACCCTCGCTGAGCAGGAAGCCCGATGCAGGACTTAATCCCAGGACTCTGAGATCATGACCTGAGCCAAAGGCAGACACTCAACTGACTGAGCCACCCAGGCACCCCCTTTTGTCACGGTTGCCACCTTAAATGTTTGTGTAGGTCTGTCTCCCCTGTTAGACTAAATTCTGTAAAAGCAGAGACCATATCTGTTCTGTTAAAAAATATAAAGAAAGGGGCCCCTGGCTGGCTCAGTCCATAGAGTGTGTGATTCTTGATCTCAGGGTTGTGAGTTTGAGCCCAATATTGGGTATAGAAATTGCTTAAAAAAAAAAAATCTTTTAAAAAAATAAAAAAAAAAAGAAGAAAAAAGCATAGGTATCACCATACCCAGCACCATAGAATCATTTAATCTTCCTGAGCAAAGACTGATTTAAAGCCTGGAAGAGCTAATGGGGAGAAGCTTGGAGCTGAACTGCTTATAAAGTAGCTTCCTAGTGTGGGATAGAATATTGGTGGTGACTGAAGCCTTAAATCCTTATTCTGCAACTTACAAGGGGCATGACCTTGAATAAGTCATTCTCTGAACTTCTTTCCTCAACTGGAAATGAGGCCTGTGTGAAATGACTGGGTTTAGCTCACAGGGTTGTGTTGGGATCAGAGGCACAAATTAATCTGAAACGATAGACAGAAGAGGCCACACTGATGGCTACGAGCCCGCTGCTGAGGACAGGCTGGGGGTCAGGCTTCATAGGATTCTGGCTGAGTGGGGAGGAGAAGCCAAACCTAGCCAGAGCCAGCAGTCCATGGACCGTGAGCTGGTCGTGCGCTGGGACCTGTGGGAGGGGTTGGGATGAGCGCTGGCCGTGTACCCGGACTCTCGCAGCAAGCTGAGGAGATCAGCACGACTTTGTGGATGGTTGGGGTCACCTCTGTACCTTTGGAGACCCCGGCACCAGACCTCTATCCCTAGTAGCTGTGTCATCTGTCTGTACTATCCACGTCCTTCCCGTCCCCTCTTTTTGTCCCCTCTTCTCTCACCTTAAAGGTTTTCATTTTCAGTGTATTGATCTAGCTCTTCCCTGTGGTGGGATACATAATGGGAAAAGGGGGTTTGAAGTAGCTCAGCCTCAGGGTGTTTGGAAGAAACTCTGGGGCTGAACGCCTCGGTTCTTTCCCTTTATTTTAGAAAGCACCACGGGCTGGTATTCTTAAGGGCTGGCGGGTGAGGCGAGTGGGGGTGAAAGGGAGGCCCCCAGTTCTCAACTTGGGGAATCACAGGGCTGAGTCTAAAGGGTGGAAAATGCTAGGGAAGGGTTGGGAGTGAGTCACGGTGTACGTTTTTCAGCCCCTGTCTTTCTCTCAGAGGCTGATGGAAGGAAAAAAGCCGGCTGCCCACCCCTCTCTTTGTTTGTCTTGTCTAATTTAACTTGTGTTATTTATCAAAAAGACAGGTTATTTGGAAAGCCAGATGGACCCAGGCAAAAATCATCTGGGTTTTCCAAACATGAAAAATTAGGTTCTGGGGGCCCAGGAGGAAAGGCGTGTGTGGTGTATGTGCATACATGTGAACGTGCGTGCGTGCGTGTGTGTGTGTGTGTGTCTGTGTGTCTGTGTGTGTGTGGTTGGGAGGGGTGAGGAATATTGAGAGTACTTTATGTCTCTCTGCAGTCAGACCCAGAAGTTGCTTGACAGCCAAGCTTCCTCCCGACACACATACATGCTTCTTTTTCCTTCAAGGTCTTTATGATTAGAATCTAAATGAGAAAACTAAATCTTTATGTTGGTGACAGGGAGACTTAACTGGCCAAAGATGAGAACGGGTCAGGGCTATAACGGAACAGAGGCTGACAGGTTCCTCTATCTGTCTAGCCCTCACCTCCTACAGTTGGGTTATGAGAGCTACAGAGTACAGAGAGGTTTTTGGAGCAGAAACCTCCACCTAAGGGTGCTTGGGTGGCTTAGTCGTTAAGCATCTGGCTTCGGCTCAGGTCATGATTCCAGGGTTCTGGGATCGAGTCCTGCATGGGGCTCCCTGCTTGGCGGGAAGCCTACTTCTCCCTCTCCCACTGTGTCTCTCTCTGTCAAATAAGTAAATAAGTAAATAAAATCTTTTAAAAAAGAAGTAGAAAAAAGAAACCTCCACCTCTTGTCCCTTCAGGGCTCTCCCCAAATGATCATGTAGTTAAGGAAGTTAGGTATTGGAGGTAGAACTCACCCTTTCATGGATTTTCTAGTGACCAGATGACCAAAGAGCAGCAGGGTTGCAGAGTGGTCTCTCCCTTTAACCAGAGAAGAAGCCAGTTCTGTAGTTACAACCAGGAGTTTTTATTTATTTCTTTTTAAGATTTCTATTTGTGAGAGAGAGAGCAAAAGCAGGGGAACAGCAGGCAGAGGGAAAAGCAGACTCTGTTGAGCAGGGAGCCTGACACGGGACTCGATGCCAGGACCCTGGGATCATGACTTGAGCTGAAAGGGGACGCTTAACCGACTGAGCCACCCAGGTGCCCCACAATCAGGAATTTCTACAGAAGCTCATGCTTCTAAAGTGTGATTGCATGGCAAAAGCCACTTAGTAACTTCATCTCACGTGACTAATCTAAGTTAATACCAGCCACACAGATGTGAGGATTAAATAAGAAAAACATTGGTAAAGTGTCTCCCTCCAGACCTGGCATACAGTGAGTGTTTGTTGAATGAATGGATCCACGAGTTTGAGCATTAAGACTCCCTTAACCATTTCCCAAGATCAGTTGCTTGAATAACAGATTTGGAGGCTGCCCCCATTGAGCCTGGAGCCCGAGGCGGGATCGAACCGTGCTGCTCCTGTAACACACGTTGGATGAGTATCTGTGGGGTGAGGGGTAGACGGGAATGCGCTGTCCCATCCACTTCCAGGAAGACCTTGTTGGCCCAGTTTTTGGGAACACTTTCTGCAGACAGCTCTC
The DNA here is from genome assembly GCF_022355385.1 of Mustela nigripes. NCBI lineage: Eukaryota > Metazoa > Chordata > Mammalia > Carnivora > Mustelidae > Mustela > Mustela nigripes. The sequence goes on along the minus strand of NC_081570.1, from coordinate 26,946,599 downwards.
AGTGGTCAGCCCCTTGAAGGCCTGCCTTTGCAGCAGAGAACCCCTTGCCTGAGGTCATGCCCCTTTCCAGCATGGCCTGCATGCAGTGACAGGAGTATGAAGGGCTGGCCATCTCTGATCATTTGGGGACAAATTTGAAGGACCATCCAACCTTTAGAGTTCCCTGAGGTGTTGACTGAGGCCGTTGGGGGCCTGAATGGCGGTTGGGCTTCTGTCCCCTCTCTTCCACAGATGTTGATCCTACGGGCACTTCTTTTTTTAAGATTTTATTTATTTGACAGACAGAGATCACAAGTGGGCAGAGAAGCAGGCAGAGAGGGAGGAGGAACCAGGCTCCCTGCTGAGCAGAGAGCCCGATGCAGGGATGCAGGACTGGATCCCAATACAGGACTCGACCCCAATACCCTGGGAACATGACCTGAGCCCAAGGCAGAGGCTTTAACCCACTGAGCCACCCCTCAAGGGCACTTTTTAGCTCCATATGCTAAACTGCCTCAGCATCTGCTTCCTGGGGTTTGCTCGTCCTGGTGGCCAAGGCTTTAGAACAGAAAAGGGAACAACAGACTGCAGTTTCCAGCAAGTTTCCAGCCTTGGAGGTGTTAAGACTGTCTTTTTGCCCACCAGAGGGCAGCAGCAGCATAGCAACCTGCCCTCCTGGGCTCAGAGAAGGGGGCTGGGGGACTTCTCCCTCTAACTTCCCACCATTAATGTTCAGTATTAGGCAGGATCACCTTCCTTCATGCATCTACCCTCCTGTCTCAGGGAAGAAAACTTTTTTGGAACTTTCAAGGCCTTAATTTTTGTCAGTCTCAAACCATCCCCTTCCTGTCCCAGCACCAAAAGCCAATCTGTTTTCCTACTGCAACTCCCTTCCCCCTCCTGAGCTGGGCAACTTCCTTGCCCAGGATCTCCCATCTCTCCGCATTTAACACCCACATAGATTTGTTTTCTGTGTGACAGGGTAATTATGAGCTTGGGGCCAGGAGGCCCAGGGGCCAGTCTGAGGATGGTCACTTCAATCTGGTTCTCCTTGTTCTGCTAACATTATTGATTTTTAGTTTTATTTATTATTATGTTGTTGTTGTTTTCTTTTCTTTTTCTTTTCTTTTTTTTTTTAAATCTGGCTCTGGTGACATGAGGTGTGGAGGCTAGGAAGCAAAACCAAATTTATTTTTGTCACAATTTAGCTTCTCGAAACCTCCTACCCACCCAACATTTTTTTAAATATATATTTTTTAAATTTTAAGTACAATCTGCCCCCTATGTGGGGTTTGAACTCGTGACCCCAAGATCAAGAGTTGCATGCTCTACCTTCAGTCAGGTGCCCCCTCAAAATATATATTTTTTAAATCTACTGGTTTTAGCATCTCTACTTACCTGTCTTCCTTCTCTCCCCTAATTCCCAACATTCTCCCTAAGATCGTTCTGAAGAATCAGAGGCAGATGTGGCTGGAGGATGGGGGCTAGAAGTGTGGACAACAAATAGGATACCTTCTGTTAGCAAGCCTTTACTGCATGCCCTTTTTCTGCAGGCCATCTCCAGGCTGAACTCCCAAACCCTGCTTTTTCTGGCAGCCCTTCCCCTAGGGCAGTCCTGAGAAGGGTCATGCTATGTGCCTTTTTTTTTTTTCCTGCCTCAGTTTCTCTGGCTGTGAAATGGGTTTGAGAAAAACCTGACCAGGAAGATTTTAGAGAGCGTGAGGTTGAGATTGGGTGGAGTGAGTTCAGAGAGCAAGCCCGCCTGACCTGCAGGCTGCTCAAGGCATCCTTTACCTTGTCACGCACTCTACTTGCTGACCGGGATGAAGAAGGGCTGCCTGGAGGCAACGCTTTACAAGTGGGAGGGGGCGCTCTGAGCTGCTTCATTGCCTCCGGAATCAGCTGAGGTCAAGGGCGATTTGTGGGGCCACGTTCCCCCGCCCACCCCACCACCCCCCCCCCCCCCTGGTTTTTTCTGTGTGTGCCAGGAGAATGAATAAATCATTGTTCGGGGGGTGGGATGCAGCTGCCGGGCTCCTCCCCTCGGCACATGCCCCGACTCCCGCTCCTCCATTGAGGGCTGCTGAAGCAGAGCGGTTTATACACCCAGCTCCCCAAATCCTATTGAGGCCTCCCCTTCTGCACGAGCCACCGGCTCCAAGCCCATTCAGCTAGGCCCTTTGTGCTGGGGGTTAAGTGGTTACATGTGGGGGGCACCCAGAAAGGACCTGTCAGACCCTGAAAGGCTGTGCTGATACCGTGCCCTCCTACTGATGAATGGGGTGGGTGGAGGAGAGGTGGGCGGCCAGAGGGTGCGGAGGGGGAGGGCGCATGGGGATTACGGAGCCCACGGAGGCAGCTGGTAGGAAGGGGGTGGGACAGGCAGGCACTGCCTTCTCCCAGTCCTCCTTCCCATCAGCTTCTCTAGCCCGCTCCCTCTGTTGTGGACTCTAGCATTTCCCACAGCCTCGGGACCTCGGATTTGCCTTTCTGGTCTCACGGTGGGAGAGGTGTTTGTAAGGGGCCATTTACCACTTACGTACACTAAGAGAAAGAGTCTACACTACCGTTCATTCCCCCAGCAGCTCCAAAACACCCCTCAGTTTCTCCTTGTCCCTTTGGGGGGGAGCAGGGGTGGTGAGTGGGGATTGCACCTCCTAGCACATTTGTAACTGTGCCCCATCCCAGCTTTAAAAGCTTCCTGGGAGCTCCTCAGGAGCCATTTAGGGTGGAGGGTTCCAGCAGAAGACGAGATCTTGGTCTGGATATACTGCATAGATTTTGTTTGGGAGAAAAAAAAAAAAAAAAGATTCCAAGGCTTAGGGGGAAAAAAAAAGATTTAAAACTTCTGATTTGAGGGTGCCTGGGTGGCTCACTCAGTAGGTTAAAGCCTTTGCCAGGGTCCTGGGATGGAGCCCTGCATCAGGCTCTCTGCTCAGCAGGGAGCCTACTTCCCTTCCTCTCTCTCTGCCTGCCTCTCTGCCTACTTATGATCTCTGTCCAATAAATAAAATCCTAAAAACAAACAAACAAAAAACAACTTCTGATTTGTTGATGATGGCACTCCCCTCATTTTACAGCCGAGAAAACAGCCCTATTGGGGCTGGGGAATGGACATGTCTTACCTAAAGTGATCGCACAGCAATTTCTTGAGAGAAGAGAGCGACACTTTACCTTTAAAGGGCAGCGGAGAAATGGATGAACAAAACAACTAGGTCAGGGACGCCTGGGTGGCTCAGTTGGTTAAGCAGCTGCCTTCGGCTCAGGTCATGATCCCAGCGTCCTTGGATCGAGTCCCACATCAGGCTCCTTGCTCAGCAGGGAGCCTGCTTCTCCCTCTGCCTCTGCCTGCCATTCTGTCTGCCTGTGCTTGCTCTCTCCCCCCCTCTCTCTCTGATGAATAAATAAAATTAAAAAAAAAAAAAAAACAACTAGGTCATCAGCTCTGTAGGCCTTCTTTCCCAGGATGAGCTAATTCTGGGGGATGGTTTTCCTTCTCATCGGCCTTAAGGACTCTCTGGGATGCCAGAGGTCTTCCAGGGCTGTGTCTAGTGCTGGGAGTCCAAGGAACCCTGTTTACAATTACAGTGTTATTTAACCATGTTCAAGGCACAGTACCGTTATTTAATCTGGAAAGTTTGAAATGCTTTGATTTGCCTAAGTTCCCAAAGCCCTGTGGGGAACCTGGCAGATGCCGTGAGCTCAAGGAAAGAGAAGAAAGTGGGTAGCGGGTTGCAATAGAGTTGGCCCTCCAGGGGCACAACTGTGCTTTGGTCTGATGAGGAAGCTTTGGGGGGCATGCTCAGGTTTTCCCTGCTGCCCACAGGACGAGGCTCAGGCTCCTCGAAACGGTGGGTGGTCAAGGCCTTTCACAGCCGGGCCAACTTCACCCTCTAGCCTCATCTCCTACCTTCATTTCCTCTCAAGTCCCAGTCACCTGGGCCACAGTCGGAGCATACACACAGCATATAGTCTCCTTGGCCTTCCCCCACTTTCTCTTGGGGAGCTTCTTTCTATTCATCCTTTAAAGCCTGGCTCAAATATCCTCTCTGGGACGCCAGAGAGTTCCTTACCCTCTTTTGCACTCATTACTTTTGCCTCGTAGCTCTGTTGTAGGGCCTGCCACCCTGTACGGCCCACTTTTTTCTATTTCCCTTTTAAACAGGGAGTCGCACAAGGCCCCCACCAGTCCCGATTCTGCCCTGAATCCCCAACAAAGCCTGTGACCCAAGGTGAGCCCTCTGCTGGGTGTGAGGGAGTGAGGGAAGGGACAGGAAGGGGCAAAGTCTTTGAGGCTGAAACACCTTGATCCTGCCCCCCCACCCCTTTCTTCCTGGGAGTACTGATGCTGAGAAGTTCTCCACCTGTAGAGGAACTCCTGCCTGTCCTATTTCCTGGGGTAGAAATACCTCTCCTTTCCCTTGTCTCCTCGCCTGATACTCCAGGCCCTTAGGACCTGGGTCTGGCTACTCACTGTTAGCCTCTCTTAGTTCTGACATCTGTCTGTCTGCCAGGACACCTGTCTCCTGTCCTGGGCTGGCCTAGTCGGGCTGCTACTGGCCCTCTCTGATTCCTATGTCCCTGCCAATTACATCCCTGAAATCTATGCAGGTAGGCGGATGCTTGCTTTACCGCTCTACCTGGAATGACTGGTTCCTTGGCATTCTAACTGGAATCTTCCGGTGAATGAACCACAGACATCTATATATCTGCTTTTCTGTGATCATGTGGGCATGGATACCCCTGCCTTCCTGGGGTTTTTTGTTCTCAAGGCTCCGGGCTTTTGAAAATTATGGCATGCCCAGGACCACTGTCTGAACAGTCACTGCACTGATTAGCTAGGGCTGAAAGATCCCACACAACTTTGCCCTTGACTAAGAGAAGAGAGGCTGCAATCTAACGCCCTTGGAATTCCTGTGCCTTCTCCCAGATGATGCTGTTTAGAAACAACTAGCTTAACAGGACAATGGAGAAAGCGATTGATTATGCAGCTACCCCAGGTGGTGGGCTGCCCCGCAGAGCACCATAGAGGCTCCAAGTCAACAGTCAGCATAGAATTGGGATCTGGAGCCAGAATACACCGTAAGAGGCTGAGGTAGGCATAGCACGTTTCGAGATTGCACGTGACGCTTTCTCCAAGACTTTGTTTGCTTCCTGTCTCCGCCATTCTAACCTCTACAGGTCAGGAGATTTCGGAGTCTGGGGAAGAATGTCTCATTCCTCTCCAGAGGGAACACTGTGGTGATTCCATTGCATCTCAAAGGAGGTCACCATGTAGGCTGGGTTGATAATGGCTACCGTGGGGAGACAGAGTTGCTCCTCCTTAATGAGGGCTGAGAGTATATGAGAAGAACCCTTGGGTCACCACCTTGTGCCCTTGTGTTAATCAGGATTTTTTGATTGCCGGTGAAGGAAATTCCACTCAAGTTAGGCTTGGCAACATAGGGGCCTTATTGGAAGATAGCGAACGGCCTCAGGAAGCAGGGACCAGAACGTCGCCAGGACTTCCGTCTTTTGTCTCTGCTTCCGTGCACGAGCATCATTTTCTCCTGCTATAAACTGACTCCCACTTGGCAGGGAATGTGATTGCCGCAGCCCTGTCCATCTATCTTCCCTGCTTTGCCTTCCTTTTATTTCAGAAAGTCCCAGAGAAGGATGCTAACTCCCCTGGGATGGGTTCCCATCTGGGGACGCATCAGGTTCCCATTTGGCCCACACGGTTAGATCTGGGAGAGATGGAGTCCACAGGAGTGGGGTGTAAGGGGAGGAGAAGCTCTGGACCCACAGAACCACTAACTATCTGACACAGCTGTAGGACGCAGGAAGATCGGCAGAACTCGAGACCACACCGGCTCAGGGTGGCTTTAGGAGGATCTGGGTCACGTCATTCGATCACTTGGCTAAAGGCAAGAGGAACTTGCAGTGGGTAAGGGAAAAAGGGAGACTAGTTAGTGCCTGATGTAGCAATGGGGCTGAGGTCTTAAAAAATAGCAAAAGATGGGAGGGGGGAGCAGAAAGAGATGAGGAAAAGACAAGAGTATTTTTAAATGTTTTTGAGCCAAAGATAAATTCATATCAGTTTTATTTTTTTAAGATTTTATTTATTTATTTGACACCGAGAGAGACACACAGTGAGAGAGGGAACAGAGGCAGCGGGAGTGGGAGAAGCAGACTCGCCGTGGAGCAGGGCCCGAGGAGGGGCTTGATCCCAGGGACCCTGGGATCATGACCTGAGCCGAAGGCAACCGCTGCTTAACAACTGAGCCACCCAGGCGCCCGGTTTTATTTTGTTTTTAATGGGGGAAGAACGTGAAGAAGGTTGCAGCCAGTTGCTTGCTTTACTCGGGGAAGTGAGGAGTACAGAAGGGATCTCCTAGAATCTCCTGTGGGTGTCCTGAAGGCTCAGTTTGTCCCAGTCTCCTTTCTAGGGCTGCCTTGGGCAAGAAGTTAAATTTAAGAAGCGGTAACTTCCCTAACACCAGCCAGTCCTGGAGTGCTTTCTTCTCATTAGAGTCAGAATCAGCTCCCAATCCATTCTCTCTTATTGCAAACCGAGGCTCACCCCTTCACATTTCATCCTAGAAGGCAGGGAGTGAGGGGGTCAGGCTTTAGTAAGCAGGAACTGAGAAGAGCTCACTGCACAGACACCATGGAGAGGTTCTCTGCCCCTGCAGAGAGGAAGGTGCCAGGGCTTAGGTTCGGGACAGGAGGCCCAATCCTGTCCTGGAGCAGATTTTCTTTCTTCTCTTCAAACATAGCTTTCATTAAGTGACTTTCATGAAATAGGCACAAAATAAATATATCATTTCAAACTGCCATAGATTCAATGAAGGAAAGGAACGAAGTGCCCTGGGGTAACATAAAAGGGGAGACGAATCTGGTCTAGGAGGTCAGAGAAGGTTTACCCAAGAAGAGAGCTGAAACATGAGTAAGTCGAGAATGGGAACAGAGTTTCAGGTACAGGGGACAGTGTGTGCAGAAGTCGTGTGGCAGAAAGGGTCGTGAGGCCCAACTGCAGAGACGGAGGGCAGAGGATGAGGCTGGGTAGGTAGACAGGACGGGTGGCTCAGAACCCTGTGGCTGCTGCCTTCGGGATTTACCCCGAAAAAGGGAAGCCATTTGAAAGGCTTTAAGCAGGAGGCAGGTGTCATGATCAGATTTTCATTTTGAAAATGTCACTGTATTTGCAGTGACGCAAAGCGATCCAAGCGACCCAGTGGATGCAGTTAGAAGATAAACCCCTCACCCGGCAGGCCTCGGTCGAGGCTGCAGGAGGCGGGGAGTCGGTTCGGGCACTCGGGCTGCGGGAGCCGCCAGCTCGGCAGAACCCCCGAACGGACCCACGTGGGCCCGGCCGCCCCGCCCCGCTGCGCTGACGCCACGCGACTCCGGAGTCCGGGCCTGGGGCTTGGCCGCGCCGCGCGGGAACCCCACACCCCACGCCGGGCCCGCGGGGCCGCCCAGGTCAGGCCGAGGGACACCCCCTTACCCCACCCCGCCCCGAGGGACGAGATCCCGCCACCGGGTCCGCGGGAGCAGAGCCAACCGCGCTGGGGCGGGCACGTCCAGGCCGTGAGTCGGGCGGGGAGGGGAGGGGTGGCGAGGGGAGGGGTGCCGGTCCAGGTCTGGGGGGCGGGGAGGGGGGGTGCGGGGGGGTGTCGCAGCCTCCGACTGGCTGCCTCCTATGGGGAGCTTAGGGAAGGATGGTCTCTATCCTCTGTCTCCTGGGGAGGTCCTGTCCCTCAGAGCTAGGCAGGGAGGCCGTCTCTCCGACCCTTACTGAGCCAAGCGCCGCCCCCTCCACCCCATCCCGCGACCCCGGCCGACTTGCAGATTAGCTTGGGGGGAAGCCTGATGCCGGGGTGTCTGGGTTCCCATTTCACCATCTCAGAGAACCCTGGGAGCCTCAGTGCCGCAACCACCGCATCTCTGCTTGCCTTGTGGCCCCGCCCAGCTTAGGAAAAAGAGAAAACATTTGAGCTGGCGAGGATCTCCAAGACGGCTTAGAGGGATGGGAGCATGTAGGTCACTAAGGGACTCCCGGACTTTTGCCCACTACTGGATGTAGGGAGGGTCCCTGCTACCTACAAATACCTCTTCAGTGCGTGCTGTATTTCCACTATCCCTTGCTCTCGCTGATCCTCTATTTTTCTAATCCTAGCAATATGCGGTCAGTAGAATCCTCTTGTGGATTCAAACCCTAATTTTGGTAGTCGTGGTTAGTGGCTAGGGAGGAATGCTGTGATTGGCCCTCCCTCTGGGGCCTCAGGATGGAGCGAGCTAGGGCTGGGGCACGCAGGAGATAGTAGTTGCAGAGGGAAGGGGACAAGGTCAGGAGAGAGGCTTGTCAGTGGGGTGTGGGCGCAGAGCATGGAGGTGCTCCCTGGGGCAGAGGAGGGAACTGAAGCCAGCTCTTCCAGCCCTGGGCAGCCAGCAGTAACCTCCTGCTACTGCTGGCTCCCTCTTTCTGAGCACAGACAGCCCACTGCAGTCCCCCTCCTGCGTTCACTCCCTCAGCATCTGTGTTCTGTGACACCACTTAGTGCCAGGCTGAGTGCTGGCTCCAGGGAAAGGACAGAGGAGATACAGAAGAACTCCAGCATTAGTCACGTACAAGTTGCTAGCACAAGATAGTCCAAAAACAAAACAAACCCCCAAACGACTGCATAGAAACATTTATTGACCATCAACTCCGTTCCAGGGACAAGGAATAAATACGGATAAAACAGTGTATACCAGTGCAGTTGGGGACCCAGGGAAGCCATGGTTAACTGTGCTTATTGATGTTTGCTGGGGTGGGCAGAGGTTATCAGGAAGACCTCAGCGAGGAGGAGAGTTGAGAGCTGGGAAGTGAGAGCTGGGTTTGGGGTTTGTTCAGAAAGGAATTTGCTGGGAGAACAGAGGATCTTAGAGGTGAGGGGAAGGGGAGGGTGTGTGTGTTGGGGAAGGGAATTGTGTGAAGTGAATGGTGGCATATTTTGAGGTTTCTGAGCAGTTTGGGGGTGGTGAGAGGACCAGAGTGGAAGAGGCCCGTCTGGAGGGGTGAGCAGGGGCCAGCTGAAGCACAACCTTGGGGGCCATGTGGAGGTTCAGCAGCTTAGAGAGGGCACCCAGGGCTGTGACAAATCAGGTTTACTTTTTTAACTGGAGGCAGGGAGATCAGTGAGAAGGCTGTGGCCATCGGTATTCAAGGGAAGAGATGGCCTGTACCGAATGAAAGTGAAGGTTGATGGCTGTGCATACAGGCACAGGGTTTCATGAGGAAGATTTGTCATATGTCACCATTTGTCATATGGTGGCCAGTGAGATGGGGGAAGGAAGCTGGCGAGGAGTCGGGGCTGCTTGCAGGTTTCTGGCTGGAGTGACTGAATGGGTAGTGGGCCATTTCGCGGGGCACACTGGGGAGGGAGAGCTGGTTTGGACGTGTAGAATCCGGGGAGCCTGTGGTTGGTTGCAGAGTTGGACAGCAGTCGGATCTGAGCTGGAGACACATCTGAGAGTCACCAACACCTGACGGTTCTTGAAGCTACAGCAGAGGATGAGGTCCTTTGGGGATACAGTCAGAGTGACATAGACAGGCATAGAGAAGACAGGCTGCCTCAGAGGGCTGAGAAAACCCTATGTGGGAAGGACACTGAGTTAACAGAGAGGGAGGAGGAGAACCACAAAGGGAGGTGTTACCAGAGGGCAAGGGACCGAGACTGCCTGGACCCTGCCACTAGGTTGCCATGACTTGGGACATGCCCCCCCCCCACCACCCCTGGAACACCTGTCCTGCTCTAACTCATTCTTCTGCTTCCTGTTTACAGACCAAATGTTCACCATCCAGCCAGGGCTAGCTGAGGGGGGCCAGTTCCCTGGGGGCCCACCGGGAGTATGTCAGGCAGAGTTCCAACCAGACAGCAACTCTAACTTCATGGCAAGTACCAAAGACGCCAATGAGAATTGGCATGGGATGCCTGGCCATGTGGAGCCCATACCGATGAGGAGCTCCTCTGAGTTGCCCTCTGACAACCAGGCCTTCCAGGACCCCGGACTCCCTAAAGGGGAGGTACGCAGCCCCCCAGAGGGGGCAGAAATACCCGGAGCTAAGCTTGAGAAGCTGGGTGGCGCCAGCGCGGTCCGCTCCCCGCTGGAGGACAACGGCTATGCCAGCAGCTCTCTAAGCACCGATGGCTCCAGCAGCAGTCCTGAGCCGGCCTGTGGGACCCCCCAAGGCCTGGGCCCTGCAGATCCCCTTCCGCCCTCGGTGGCCCGGGCTGTGCAGCAGTTGCAGGCCCAGGAGCGCTACAAAGAGCAGGAGAAGGAGAAGCACCATGCACACCTAGTGATGTACCGCCGGCTGACCCTGCTGCAGTGGATACGGGGCCTGCAGCACCAGCTGGTAGACCAGCAGGCCCGCCTGCAGGAGAGCTTCGACACCATCCTGGACAACCGGAAGGAGCTGATCCGCTGTCTCCAACAGAGGGCGGCCCCCTCTGGGCCCCAGGAGCAGGGCTAAGGGTGTGTCTCTGCCGGGGTGTAGGGGTGTATGTTCAGATTTGCGCACATGTGTGTGCTTGTGCTCAAGGAAGTATGTGATTATTTGCTGGTATGAGCGCAGGCAAGCAAATGTGAGTGTGTGCGCCGACCTGCAGGCAGATGCGTCCGGGCGCGGACCTGTGTGTACATGCCAGCTAACTTGGGTGCAGGCCTCTGTGTGTGAACATTGGGTGTGTGGAGCATGTAGAGGAGAGGGAGTAAGTTTGTGTATGTGTGCATGAACAGGTATCCAGCAATGTGCGTATGTGTGCACGAGGGAGGGTATATATACAGAAGGTGTGTGTGCATATGTGTGAGTTTGAGGTTGTGGGAGGTGTATATGAATATGTCTTTGTGTGTGCAGGTGCGGGCATGGGAAGTGTGTATCAGGGGCACGTGTATTTGCAGGCAGACTCACAAGCAGGTGTATGCAAATACATACCCAGCTGTTTATGTGGGGGTATCCACACCCTGTGTTACCCCATGCCAACCCTAGCCTTCTTTCCTCTGCAGGGTCCCATTGCTCCGGAGAGAGGGCTAGCCTGCAGTATTTATCTGAGGGTTGTGGCTGATCCAGTCCCCTGAGATTTCCCAGGCCGGCTCTCCACCCTCTCCCCATCCCTCCTCTCAGACTTCGTTCTGCTAAGGCTATTGTCCCTGATGGTGGATTTACCTTGGGAAGTATGGTGGCCGCTCTGGCCTGCCGTGGCTTTTTGGCCACAGTTCTGCCAGGGCACCTGGGGCACCTGCTAGATCCCACCTGTGGCCGGGATGGAGACAGGTGGGATCAGAGAAGAAGATAAAGGACTTTCTCACTTGAACTCTGCCTTGGGGCACATGGGAGATGGGGATGGGGGAGAAGAGAGTGCAGAACCCTGTGAAGAAAAGGAGAAAGGGAATTCTAAAATATCACTTTGAAACAAAGCACACTTCTCCACGGCAAAGGAGCTGTTGCAGACCATATTGATTTAAGCTTCTGATGAAAGTGAATGTGTGCTTATTCGCTTGCAAGGAATGGACAAGGTGTTCCAAGACTGCTGTGGGGAAAAAAAAAAAAATCTCACTTTCTTCTCTGTGCCTCTACTTGCTGTGCCTCTCTGGTTTTAGCGACACTGGATGTTAAATTAGGTTGGTCTGTTTTCCTGAAATCAGGCTGTCTGGGCACAGAGGAGCCATAGTCGACTTTCCAGGAGGAGCAGGGGGCGATGTCAGCCTATAACCCTGTCTGTCACTGCATGGTCCTTTTGCTGGGGGTTGACAGGCTCCAGGCGAGGCTCCGTGACATGGAGAGTGGGTGAATTCTGGGGAGAACCAAGAACTACAGGAGCCAAGCTCTCTGCTTTGCTTTTGGGAGCCATTAGGATACAAGGTCTTGGTGGGTGAGCAGTGGCATGATGCCAAGTCTCCCTCTCTTCAAAATGGGGGTGCTCTTCCTTTCTCTAAAGTGTTCTATCCCTGACAGGTGGGTGGGTGAAGGGCATAGGAAGTAAGGTTGAAGTGACTTTTGTGTCTAGCCCTTGCATGTTGAGTATGAACCAGGCCTCTGGGCCAAGCCAAGGAATAAACTGGGGCAGAGAAATGCATTTCTTGAGTTTATGTTTCTATTCTGCCCATTGTCTGGTGGTCTCTTTTCCACACCGTATGAGCTGCCCTTTTGAGCAGAGTTCTAGGTTGGGAGCTAGGGGACAGAAGGGGAGAAAGTCACTGGGGAGGAGGAATTCAGCCTGCTGTGGCTCTTGGGGGGTAACAAGAAGTTCTCCCTGGGGGCCTCTTGGTCTGAGAGGGGAGACTTGGCCCCAGCCCGAGAGCCTTGTATAGGATTGCCCTTGTCCTAAGGCACCTTTGGATTTGAAGGTGGGGAGTGGTAGGCATTGATGGTAAGGGATATATATGCTTCCTCCCCCCCTACCCCCACATTCCTACTCACCCCTGCCTTAGAGCCACCACTTCCCTGGAGGGTGCCCTGACTGCGAAAGACTGAGTTAAGGGGCGCCTGGGTGGCTCAGTGGGTTAAGCCTCTGCCTTTGGCTCAGGTCATGATCTCAGAGTCCTGGGATCAAGTCCCGCATTGGGCTCTCTGCTCAGCCAGGAGCTTCTTTCCCCCTCCACACCCCGCCCTTCCTCTCTGCCTACTTATGATCTCTCTTTCTCTGTCAAATAAATAAACAAAATCTTAAAAACAAACAAACAAATAAACAAACAAACAAAAGACTGAGTTAAGCTCCTCAGATGGTTCTGGCAGATGTGGTTACAGTGCATGTCTATGACTTCAGATACTTACTGCCAGTGTAGACTAGACCTTCTTTTTTCATGGGTTTGTATGATGATTTATTAATTCATTTCTCAAAAATTCACTTGTATAAAAAAGGTATCTATTGCTGTATAACAAATTACCCTAAAACTTAGGAATTAAAATAATACACATTTGTTATCGCACGATTTCTGTAGGTCAAGAATCTCTCACAAGGCTGCAATGAAGATGTCGGTTCTGGGTCTGTGGTCTTATTTGTTGGGAGCATTCAGTTCCTCAAGGGAGGTCATTTTCTGTTCTTTGCCATGTGGTTCTTCCAACATGGCAACTCACTTCAAATCGTCCAAGCCAAGAAAGTGACAGAGTCCTAGCAAGTCAGAGGTGATGATTTTCTGTAACCTACTCATAGAAAGGCTAATCCCTCAATGGTGCTGTATTCTACTGGTTAAAAAAGTTACTCAAGGGGCGCCTGGGTCACTCAGTTGGTTAAGTGTCCAACTTGTGATTTCAGCTCAGGTCATTATCTCATGGGTCATGGGACTGAGCCCCACACTGGGGAGTAGGGGAGGGTGGTCCATGCTCCTAGGGAATCTGCTTGAGATTCTCTTCCTCTGCCCCTCTCCTCACTCACACACCCACATGCATGTGCACCCTCTCTCTAAAATAAATGTATAATAAATAAAAAAAACAAGTCACTGAAAGGGAGGGTATTATGTAAGACTAATTACCAGGAGGTTGAGGCTGCCTACCACAGAAGGCATTTTTTGATTGACTAAATAAAGGCGTATTTTTTATTGTTTTTTAATTATACAAACAAAAATTATGTTCTACTTCAATAAATTGGAACATTTCAGAGAAATCTAATGTCCCCTTGTACTTCTCTCCAATAAGATTAATATATTTTAAACCTCACAAAGTGTACTTTTCACTGAAACAGTGATCCAAGGCATTTTTGTTTTGTTTTGTTAAAGCTTTTATTGATTCATTTAAGAGAGAGTAAGAGAGAGGGAGGGGGAAGAGAATCTGAAGTGGACCCTGTGCTGAGAGCAGAGCCCAAGTCAGTGCTCGATCCCAGGACTCTGAAGTCAAAACCAAGAGTCAGCCTCTCAACCAATTCAACCACCCAGAAGCCCCAAGGTATTAATAATTCTTGTCACCTTGACATATGCCATTTAAACAGAAACAATACTGCATCAGTTTTAACAAATTCCACTTATTAAGAGATGTTCTAGCTAAGAGCTATAGCTTAATGAGAATAATTGAAAATTAATACAAGGAAACCTCATTTGAAAAGCAGTAGGGAGAGCACCTGGGTGGCTCAGTCGATAAGCGTCTGCCTTTGGCTCAGGTCTTGATCCTGGGGTCCGGGGATTAACGCTGGCATTGGGCTCCCTGCTCGGTGGGAAGCCTGCTTCTCCTTCCCCCACTTCCCCTGCTTTTGTCCCCTCTCTCACTGTGTCTCGGTCAAATAAATTAAAATCTTAAAAAAAAAAAAAGAAAGAAGCGCAGTAGGGAGGCCAGAAGGGGGAGCTCTCACTTCCCATCACTCCTAGTCAATTGCATAACCGATGAACCGGGACTACTTTGCATTTCCAACAGGAAAAAGCTAATTCTTTGCTGCCAGAGCAGGAGCAAGAAAGGTTTTCTCCTTGCCGGGCAACAGCCCAGCCAATGAGAATCTGTCACAACTCAGCTGTGACCACCACTACACTTCAAACTCCTACATGGACTTTTTGTTTATAACAGCTCCTCCCAATTCTCCTCTTTTCTCTATAAAAGAGCATTCTTCTCTTTTGTTCTCTGGACTTGCTATGGTTTGCTAAAACTTGTTTATTCTGAATTGCAATTCTTTGCTACCCTCAAATAAACCCATCTTTCCTGGTAAAATAACTGACAGTTTTATTTTTAAGGTTTTCAACTTTAACCATGGAGATGTCTAATAAGGAGACAACGTCAATCTCTCAGAGCACAAGATAGTGAATTTTTAGAAGGGGTTCTTTCCTAAATGTGTGAAAGCTCTTGTGAGCACAGCCAGTGGTTAAGATCACAGACTCTGAAGCCAGACAGACCCCTAGATTTGGATATTGGCACCATTGCTCTCTGTCTCTGTGACCTGGGCAAGTCAATTAACTTCTCTGTGCCTCAGTTTGCCTCATCTTAAAATGGAGACAATAGTAGTAATTACCTCATAGGGTTGTTGCAAGGATTAAATGAATATATAGTATGCAAAATGCTTAGAACTCTACATGGCACATAGTAAACTGCATTAATGAGAGTTATTTAAATAGTGCTTTTGTGATACACAATTAGATTTTTTTTAATTAAAATTTTCCTTAAGGAATTTGAATCTAAAATTCGAAAGGCATCTTTTTTTTTTTTTTTAAGATTTTATTTATTTGACAGAGAGAGCATAAATGAGCAGAACAGCAGGCAGGGAAAGAAGCAGGCCAAGGGAGAAGCAGGCCCTTTGCCAAGCAGGGAGCCTGATGCAGGACTCGATCCCAGGACTGAGGATCATGACCTGAGCCAAAGGCAGATGCCTAACCAACTGAGCTACCCAGGCACCCCTAAAAGGCATCTTTTAAAAAGAGCTTTTAAAAATAAAACTGGCTAGTATTCCTTTCCATAAAAGAGCTGTCTGAACCAAGGAAAAGATAAAGCCAGACCAAGGAACTGGTGTGGTGAATTGTATGGACCTTTGCCAGTCACTGAGGGTCTAGGGGCAGGCTCAGCCCCTGGTGTGGTGGGGATCAAGGGAAGACTCCAGACTGCCTCGGTTTCTTCACCTGTGGCAATTGTGCAGCATGAATGAGGAAATGAACCTGGAGATGCTTTGTACACATTAAAACCCGCAAGGCCCTGTGGAGCCTGCCGCTGCCCTTGAGCATGCCTTACCTGAGCAGGCAGAGGAGACTTGCATCTCAATCTCGAAAGACTAATGCATAAACCACTCTGGGCCTAGGAGAGGGGAGCTGGGGTGATCCTTTGCACAGGTCTCCGCCAGAGACTTCTTTACTCCGGAGCTTGTTTGAAAGTCATTGGGTGGGGATTAGTTAGTCCCTGGGACTGCAACAGGAGTAGGGAAGGTTCATGCCCAATTAGCCACTTCCCCTTCGAGCCGGAATGGGATCCCATGACCAGGAGCAAGGAAGTCTAACTTGGTTTTTGGTACTACCTGAGGAGTCTTGCTTAGCAGGAGGAAGGAGGGATGAGATTCACAGGGTCAGGGCACACAGCAGAGACCTGAGCAGGGCCCACGGACAGGGTGAGGCATAGAAGGGATTGGCGGGAAGGCAGTGCAGGGCTCATCCTCTGGGGAGAGAACTGGCTAGTTCCACAAAAACTTTCTCTCTCCTAGGAGAGAATAGGTCATTTCCATTAAGTGTCCCAGAGCTGATGGGATTAAAGCCTGAGGTGCAGGTAGTGACCTGGGAACTGAGGAAGAGTGTTTTGAGTTTGGCTCATGAGGAGGCTTCAGAATGTGCTGGGTGAGCTCCCCAACCTGGCTCATCAGGGCTGGGTATGGTGGCTATCTCTGAGGAGACTGAATGCCCCCTGATGGCAGCCTGTGACCTGTCTACCAGCCTCTGTTTCCTAAAAGCAGCTCCTAATCCCAGAACAGGTGACAGGAACAGAAAAGTGATGATATCTGAGAACACCTGATCTAGAAAGGCTCCCTGGAGGAAGAAGTGCCTAGAGAATGAGTAAAAGTTGAAGCAACAGAGGATAGTGATTTCTAGTATAGACTGCACCTAGAAGTCTTGGATCCTCCACTTACTAGCTGCGCCTCAGTTTTCTCAACTGTCAAATGGGGATAATTAGTACTTCTTTCATTGGATTATGTGAGAGACAGTTTACACATGTAAAGCGCTTACACCTGAGCCTGGCACAAAGAAGTGAACCTGAGCTGTTATTAACTGACGGGGAGAAGACGGGGAGCCAGCACTGGTAGGAAATACAGCTGGGCCACTGTGCTGTCTATTAGCACAAAGGCTAAGGGACCTTGAATCCCAGACCCATGAGTTTAATGAAATGGTGGTGGTTAGAAGAGAAGCATGAGATGGGGGGCGTTCTGGGGGTCTGAGGCAGACCTCAAACACACAGGGCCCCAGATACAAGGGCCCACACCAATGCATGAGCGCGTGTACACACACACACACACACACACACACACACACACACACATTCACTCACACTCACAAACGCACACTCCTGGCTACGGACCCCACATGCTTTCTCCCTCCTCCTCTTCCCTCAATCCCTTTCAGAAGTAAGACTGCACCCAGCCAGGGGAGGTGTCCACACTCCCGCCAACCCTGAGACTCTCCCAGGCCCAGTACCGGACAGCCAGAAATGTGTCTGCTTTTCCTCTCCAGGCCTGGAGGCTTCTCTGGCTAAACCGCATCCTACGCGCCTGGCTCCTTTCCCTCCAACAATCTCCCCAACCCGTCCCCCCCGACCCCCCCGCCCCAGCTCAGAACCGGTCGATCCTCTAATCGCTCCATTCTCATTTATCACCAGTAGGTTTGAGAAAAGATTCATCCGGTTATGGGACTAGTGGGTGGAAAGGGGGAGGTGGCGCGCGAGAAACGGGGGTTCATCCTACTAAGGTCAGGGCCCTTAGGGGATGGGTCCCCGGAGGCCTGTACCCGCCCCCACCTGGGAGGAGAGAGGGCTCGGACTGTGGGGTGGGAGCTGTCCGAGGGCCTCCGGCGTTGCGGGGGTGGGGGGGGCGTGACCTTTCCCCAAACAGGCGGGGGTGTCAAGGTGGAGCTCCGTGCTCCGCCCCTGGGAAGAAGGAGAGGGCTGGAGGCCCGCGTTCAGCTGGTGTTCTGCGGGCCCGGGCGGGGCTCGTCCCCGAAAGGCGCAGACAAAAGGGCGTCCTCCCCGGAGCCGGGGCTCCGCACAAAGCGGGGGGCGGGCGGGGCCGATCCCGCCCCACGCGCCGGCGCGCCCCGGACTGCTGATCCGCACGACTGGGAGCGACGTTTCCTGCGCTTAATCCCAACAAGCATGAAAACGGCTCGGGCCGGCCCGCCAGCAGGCCCTTTGTCCCGGCCTCCTCGCGGGACAGCTGCAGCCGGGGTCCCTCCTCCTCTTTGTGTCTCCTCCCCGCGCCCCACTCCGCCCTCCCCCACTCAGCTGCCCCGACGGCCGCGAGCCTCCCAGGGCTTTCGCCTCCGGCACTTGGGCGCACAAAGCGGGGCAGCGCCCCTAATCTGGGGGAGGGGAGGATTAACCCCAGGGTCTGCAGGGAGGGGCATGCCCTGGGGGAGGAGCAAAAATGGGCTGCGGGGTCTGCCCTCCTCTTGGAGTGCAGGGGTGTGCAAGTGAGAACACAGGTGTGGGACGAGACCTGTGGGTGGGAGCTGGTGCTGCCTGCTTCAGACAGCTTTCAGGGCAAGCAACTCCCTCGGTGCGCCCCTGGGCTGTCCTGGGACCGGTTCTCTCCACACTCCTTATGGCATCTCCTCCATTCTGTGACTTCAGTCCTTTCCTGTCCTTGTGACTCTCTCCCCAACTTCTGTCTCCAGGAGGGCCTCGCCCCCCCCCCACCGACCCCATAGTCAGCTACCTACTGGACAGCGCCACCCAGATAACCCCGAGCACCCTAAACTTCCCAAGTCCCAAACTGAGCCTTCTTCTCCGTACCCACAAACTTGCTCCCTCCATTCAGTCATCTGGGGCCCTTCTCCGGCACACTCTCTGGCTCCCTCCCTTCCATTCAGGGCACTGACCCTGCTCTTCCAACTTCAGACCAGGGACTGCACTCTCTTAGCCTGGCTTGCAAGGCCTTCTCTGGTTCCTGCATGCCTGCTGGCCGGATCTTTCTCCAGAGTCTGGTGTTTTGCAAGTTACTGTCTAGTCCACAAACACCTTCCTCAAGAGGCTCCAGGGAGATTGTTTCCCTCTCAGGCAAGGGAATGAAATCGCTGGCTTAGGCTCATTCCCCACAGAACCATCCCTCAGTGCATAGATACAGGGAATGACGGGGCAGTGGCTGAGTCTGGAAAGCTGGGCTCTCCAAAGATGGTGTATGTGGGCCCAGCCTCACCCACCCTGTGCCTGCCCTCCGCAGGACAGCCAGGCTCCTCCCAAGCTGATGAGAACCTGCCCTTCCTGGGGCTCTCTCAGGCCACTGGGGCCACAGAGGCCTCTTCAGGTGCTTGAATCCCCAGAGATGTTGGACACCCACATCTCTGTCCCACATCCCTCAGGATGAATCATATCCCTGGAAGGCCTAGGAACCAACAGTCTGCAAGCGTATCTGTGTCACCTTGCTCCTGTCACTACTGTCACAAGACATCTCCTCTGAGGTGCTGCCAGGAACCTGCCTTCATGCCTCATCTTAGTCCCAGACAGGAAATTCCTGCATTGAACAAATATTTATTACTATGTTCCAGACTCTCTGCTAGGCACTGGGGATCCGGATGAATCCCAGCCTTCACAGTCTCTCCAGGGAGCCAGACCCAGACATGAGTAATCAGAGTGCAGTGTGATAAGTGCTAATGGAAGTCTGTACACAGTGCTATGGAAGCACTTTCCAGAATAATAGGCAGGAAGTAAAAGATTTCCGAGACCAAAGGGTTTGGGTTTAACATGCGAACTAGAGTTCTTTTTTTAAAAAAATATTTTATGGGCGCCTGGGTGGCTCAGTGGGTTGAGCCGCTGCCTTCCGCTCAGGTCATGATATCAGGGTCCTGGGATCGAGTCCCGTATTGGACTCTCTGCTCAGCAGGGGGCCTGCTTCCCTTTCTCTCTCTGCCTACTTGTGATCTCTCTCTGTCAAATAAATGAATAAAATCTTAAAAAAAAAAAGGTTCTTCCTTTAAAAAATATTTTATTTATTTGAGAGAGAGAGAGAGCAGACATATGAGCAGGGGGAGGGGCAGAGGGAGAGGGAGAAGCAGAGGAGCCCCATGATGATGGGGTGCGATGATGCCATGCTCGGGGGCTCAATGGGATCATGATCTGAGCTGAAGGCAGACACTTAACTGAATGAACCACCCAGGTGCCCGTTTTTACTTTTACTGCAGGACTCCTCAGGGCCTTTACTGTGCCACTATGTGTGTGAGTTCCTGAGAGGAGAGCAGCGTATGAAAAGGGCTTCTCAAATTTATTTGAGCATGGAACCCTTTTCTCATGGATCATCTTCTAGATTGAGTGTTCCAGAGATCATATTTGGGAAACACATTGCTGTGGGAACCTAGAGAATGGAGAGATTGCTTCTGTGTCTGCGGTGGAAAGAGGAATGAGGGAGGTAAGGGGCGATCAAGAAAGAGTGCACAGAGGAGCTGGTGTACCTGGGAGGATGAGGAAAAGAGTATTGTAGGAACAGGAAGTGGTCTTGTCCTGGGGAGGCAGGAACCCAGGGACTCTGGGCAGGGCACTGCGCAAGAGACAGAAGTGTGTCCTTTTGAGCCAGCAACTGCACTGTGGAAAGGGCTTTATCTATATATCTGCGACAGATGTTCTCTCTGATCAGTTTGGCCTGGGACATCACATCACTTCCTGGGACGCTGGGCAGTATAATAAGGTCAGTAAAACACCCCGCTAGTCTGTGAGCCAGACATACCTCTGTCTTCAGGTACACCCAGGACTGTCGCAGTTTGGGTGCATATGGGGTAGTAGTGGGTGCAGACTGGGAACCCCAGAAGCCAGTCCTCTGTAAAGAGGTGTTCTACACCAGGGTCACTAGGTGGCATCAAGGGAACCCACAAGATCCCCTCAAATGGGTCTACTTTGTGTCAGCTGAATCCGGTCCTGCAAGAGCCCAGCATATGCTCCATCTAGAACATGCAGGTGTATACAGATGAAAATGCATGTCTAGACTCATGTGAAGAGACCCAGAGCATCTTTTCTCTGGCTGCTCTGGCAGCTTTCCATGCTGTGCTCTCTCCGTGTGTGGGGCTCCATGTGGGGCTTGATCCCAGGATCCTGGGATCATGACCTGAGCTATAGGCAGATGCTTAACGACTGAGCTACCGAGGCGCCCCATGCTTTACGCACGTTAACTCACCTAGTCCTCACAGTAACCAGAGGAGGAAGATACTAGTATCATCCGCATTTTGTGAATGTAGAAATGGAGGCCCAGGGGTGTGAGCAACTCGCCTAAATTCACACAGCTGGTAGGAGACAGAGCCACCCAGATGGTGTGGCTGCAGGATCAGTGCTTTCACCCCCTCAAACTCCTCACTGCCCCACTTCCACCCCTACCTGCCTCTGTACATTTCTTCATTTCTTCCTACTCATATTCCCACTCCAGTCTCCATGCCCAGATGCCATTATCATCCTGTCCTGAGAGTATGACTCCCGCCCCATTTCCTCTGGGTCCGGTTTCATCCCATTCAGTTCCAGCAGCCTCATTCTCTATTCCCTTCCTCTTCCCCAGACCCCTCAGAAAACTGTAAACTTTACAGCCTCTTCTCAAGCTCCGCAGCTCTGTGCCCAAGAGAGAAATTCATTTAGCCTTTTATAGCCTTAGTTCCCACATTTGTTAGAAGGAGGTAAGAAAGCAAGTATCATCTACTTTATTATTATTATTATTTTTAAAGATTTTATTTATTTATCTGAGAGCAAGAGAGAATGGGGTTGGGGGAGAGGGAGAAGCTCCTTGCTGAGCAGGGAGCCTGATCTGGGTCTTGATCCCAGGACTCTAGGACCATGACCTGAGCCAAAGGCAGATGTTTAACTGACTGAGCCACCCAAGGCACCACAAGTACCATCTACTTTACAGGATTATTGTAAGTATTTTAAAAATGCTCTTGTAATTGCTTTATAAATTGCAAGATTGTTACAGGCCAATGTGTTGTCCTTTTTGTTAATTTGTTTTGATATTATTTTCCAACCTTTCTAGGAGCAAATGTCTTTATTTCAGCAGTTGACCGTTTGTTTTCTAAACAGTGACATTTTTTATGCCGTTCTGAAAATAATTGTATGAAGTTTACTGATGTGGTAATCTTTATTGTTTGTGATTAGTAATTTTTTTTTTTTTTAAGGGGCGCCTAGGGGCATCTGAGTGGCTCAGTGGGTTAAGCTTCTGCCTTCCGCTCAGGTCATGGTCTCAGGGTCCTGAGATCGAGCCCCACATAGGGTTCTCTGTTCAGCAGGGAGCCTGCTTCCCCCTCTCTCTGCCTGCTTCTCTGCCTACTTGTGATCTCTCTCTCTGTCAAATAAACAAATAAAATCTTTAAAAATATTAAATCCTTTAAAAAGTGATTTAAAAAAAGATTTTATTTATTTGAGAGAAAGAGAGAGCATGAGAAGGGGGAGGGTAAGAGGGAGAAGCAGACTCCCTGCGGAACAGGGAGCCTGATGGGATGTGGGGCTCAATCCCAGCACCCTGAGATCATGACCTGAGCCAAAGGCAGTCGCTTAACCAACTGAGGTACCCAGGCGCCCCTGTGATTAATAATTTTTTAAAAGAAAAGGTTGCTTTTATTCGCAAGTTTGGGAATACTTTCCATGGGAGGTTCTGCTTTTAGTATTCCTGAACATGGAATGGTTGTGAGTGAAAGTGGAGGTGAGGTGGGGAATGGGGGATGGGGATGGAGCCGTTGGTGGGAAGAAGAAAGAGATACAGAGCCGACAAGAGGCGTGGGCACCGTGTTTCAGGCCTTCCTAGTGAGGTGCCTTTTTTGTTATCCCATTTTACAGGTGAATACACAGAAGTTACTTTAGGTGGGTTCCACTTCTGGGAGGACCCAGAAATACTCTACATTCTCACATTCCCCCTCCAACCCTGGCCAGGAAGAAACGAGGTTATAGACTCCTTGCCAGAGAAAGAGGCTCATCTGTATTCAGAAAGGGTCTGTAAGTTAGGGAACATCCCCACCAACCACCTGGGGCTGAGTGAAACTGAGCAGGAAAGAGGAGGGAGCTTGCCATTGGAATGGAAAGGGGAGGGAGAAATGATAGCTGGTGTCTGTCTCATGGTACAGTTTCATAGTTAATGCCCTAGATTAAAAAAAATTTTTTTTAAAGATTTTATTTATTTATTTGACAAAGAGAGATCACAAGTAGGCAGAGAGGCAGGCAGAGAGAGAGAGAGGAGGAAGCAGGCTCCCTGCTGAGCAGAGAGCCCGATGCGGGGCTCTATCCCAGGACCCTGAGATCATGACC
>NC_081570.1:26920342-26923626 GCF_022355385.1 Mustela nigripes | reverse complement strand
TAAGAGAGATCACAAGTAGGCAGAGAGGCAGGCAGAGAGAGAGAGAGGAGGAAGCAGGCTCCCTGCTGAGCAGAGAGCCCGATGCGGGGCTCTATCCCAGGACCCTGAGATCATGACCCGAGCCGAAGGCAGAGGCTTAACCCACTGAGCCACCCAGGAGCCCTTAAAAATATTTTTTTTACTTAATTTTTTTTTTTTTTTTTAGTAATCTGTATACCCAATGTGGAGCTTGAGAACTAATGGCCCCAAGATCCAGAGTCACTTGCTCTCCTGACTGAGCCAGCCAGGCCCCCCTATAGTTAATGTTCTAAATGACGGCTTCCTCCTTATGGGAAAATGGAGAGAAGGGAAGATGTTACTTATTCTGCTTCCTGTGCTGAATGCCTAGAATCCTCATTCGGCCTCCCGGGACTCCCAAACCACCTTACCCCTGAATTCCTTCCTATCCCCAAACTGAGGCAGATAGGAACAGACTCTTCTATTGATTTCTCAGGTGCAATCATCACTTTCATCTCCATAAAGAAACTTCTTTTGTGTGAGATACTCAGACACTCCTCTAATTCCTTATAAGATCTTCTCATTCATGGCTCTGTGTGTGTACGTGTGTGGGCTTGCACGCATGCGTATACATTTTGGGGATGGCGAGTCAATGATTATGCTTTCATCTAACAGATGAGGAGACTGAGGCAGGGAGAGAAGGCAGACTTTTCTGGCTCATTTGGAAATGACAAATGACCTTATTGGAACGTCTCATACCTTGCCTCTTCATAATCTTTAAGATTTTCTCAAATCACTTCCAGTTCTGTTATTTGGCTATAGAAAAGGTGCATTGAACCCCCATTTTTCAGTGGCGAGGCTACAGTCAAGGACAAGCAGTGTTAACTGACCTTGTGACCTAATGAGTCCCTCACTGGTGAGAAGGGAATGGTTAGGGTCGCCTTGGCCTTATAAACTGCCCAGAGAAGGATAACTACCCTCAGAGATTCCTTACACCCTCTAATGTGCGATCAGAATTCCGTAGTTTATAGAACACTTTCCCTCTATTTTCCCATTGCTTTCTCACGACTAGACTGAGGGGGAGGCATTGTTATGCCTTTTTTATAGAAGAGGAAGTAAAGATCTGGAGAGGTTAAGTGACTTATACAAGGTCGGACAACTTGCGATGGAGCAAGGACCCCGCCCATTCAGCGAACTAACTACTCAAAGCACGCAGGTCCTGGTTGAATCCCACACAAACCACCTTGCAGGACTCACAGGAAAGGCTTGCGCATGCGTGCGGTTAGAGAACGCTTTGGCGTTTGGATAATTCTTTGAGTGGCACTGTGCTAGGCAACGCAGGGTCCCACTTTAGCATCCCTGGCCCCAGATATGAAACCAATAGGACTGTCTCCGCGATGGCTGAGACAACCAATACATCTCTCTCATATTTTTAAAAGCCCCCTATAGGGGTGGTGTTCCCCTCCCGCCCTCCACCCCCACCCCCACCCTCACGCCAGCAGCTTGGAACCGAAGGGCTAGTGTCTCAGTTTTGGACCTCTCCCTTGTCTAGGTTTCGCTCAGCAAGAAGGTGTCAGCCTGCCTCTGAGGCCCAAGGAGGCTGTTCCTTTAATGAGGCTGGTTCCCAGGATTGGGTGGGGGTGGGGGTGGGGGTGGGGGGAGGTGATGCTAGGGGTGGGGTGGGGTGGTGGGAGGAGGGGAGGATAAGGACCCCATCCCCGCCCCCTGCAGGCCTCACCTAACCGCCACACTCTGCATTATTACCCGCCTAACGCAGCGTGCTTTTAAATAAAATATGCAAAGATTTCCCTCTCAAATTATCTCCCCAGGCAAGCTAGCTCGACTCCAGCTTGTTAATGGAAAAAATGCAAATAGGGCCTCCCACCTCTCTCCTCCAGCCCCTAGGCTCTGGACAGCTAATGTGATTTCCTTCTTTTTGGGAATTTCTGTTTCCATTGAAACCAATTTTTAGGGGGGTGAGGGAGGGGGGCTTTTCCCAGGTGCCATCCAAAGAGAGAGTCTTAGAAGGGAGGGAAAAGCTCAGGTAGAAGTTGGAGGAAATCACTTTGTTATGAAGCCAGGCCCTTTGTAAGCCTTATTTTCCTCATCTGAGGTCTCAATTAGTCCCTCCCAAGGCTGCTGTGAGGAAGAGTAGAGCAAAAGGCTGGGGACCTAGATATGTGCACCTTTCCAGTTTAAACAAACCTGCTTTGCTTGGTGGATCCAGAGATGGAGAAAACAGACATGGTTTCCACCCTCATGAAGCTCACAGTCTAGTAGCAAAAAACAAACAGACAAAAAACCCCCAGATCATTTAAAAATTTAAAAGCAATTATAGGACACCTTAATCAAGCAAGCAAAATCAGTATCATCATAGTGAGACAAATGGCCATCCATCTCCAGGTATGAAGCCCCGAGGACACACACTGCCATCGAGGGGGCAAGCCTGCCAATGATGCAGAACTGGGAGGGAAACCGTCAGACAAACCCCAATTCAAGGTCATGCTAGGAAGCAGGCTGGGGCTCTTTAAAAACATCATAGTAAGGAAAGAAGAATTAACTCTTCCAGATTAAAGGGGCAAAAAAGACAAGACAACTAAATGCAATGCAGGATTCTGGATCAGATACTGGACTGGAAAAGAAAATTTTATGAAGGACAGCACTGGGACATTTGGCAAAATGTGAATATGGATTATATTATACATATCTTATCATATCTATCTTAAATTTCTTGACTATGATCAGCATATTATCATTACATAGAAGAATCTCCTTGTTTGGGGGGAAATATACGTGGAAATGTATAGGAATAAAAGATGATATTTGTCATTTAGCCTCAGATGGTTCAGAGAACAAATGTGGCAAGATGCTAACAAGTGGTGAATTGGGTGAGAAATTTAGGGTTGTTCATTGAATTACCCTTGCAATTTTTCTGTAGTCTAAGTTTCTCAAAATAAAAAGTTGAAAAAAGAAAATTATAATTGGCTTTTATTATTTAAAAAAATTTAAAAGATTTTATTTATTTATTTGACAGAGAGAGAGAAAGAGAGCGACACTACAAGCAGGGGGAACAGCAGAGAAAGAGGGAAAAGCAGGCTCCCTGCTGAGCAGAGAGCCTGATGTAGATTTGATCCCAGGATCCTGAGATCATGACCTGAGCCAAAGGCAGATGCCCAACTTACTGAGCCACCCAGGGGCCCTTATAATTGACTTTTATTTATTTATTTTTAAAGATTTTATTTATTTATTTGCCAGAGAGAGAGATCACAAGTAGGCAGAGAGGCAGG